>NW_010117559.1:0-5013 GCF_000699245.1 Pterocles gutturalis
CAACCTTAATGATTCTATGATTCTACAGTGGTCACATGAACTTAAGTCCTTTCAGCTACCTCAGGACACGGATGCTTCCCTATCAGCCCAAAGACCTTCACTTCCCACACTGGAGATAACTGCACCACTTGAACAACATGGTCATCATTACAACCGGATGCAAGGGGCTAATTCTATTCTTGAAACACATACTTGGAAAGGAAATTTAAAAAAATGAAAAAACAAAAAAAAAAAAGAGGGGCTCCTCTTCATGGAAAGTGTATGCAAGTTTAAGGTAAACCAAACAAATCTTCTTGTGCATTCCTTTCCTGTTCAAGGAACAAGTACCCCGCCTGACTTTCCGGGCCTGTCAGACTACCACATGACCACTAAATTCAAGATGTGCAATAGCAGAAGAAAAACACAAATACCAGAATTGTTCCCTTACCTTCTTCTGTACCAGCAGCCTTTTCACGACACATATCTCATTAGAGAAAGCGTTCACTCTCTCCTCTGTATCACAGCAAAGCTGCCTGCACACTAAGGAAGGTCTTACGGGACCAGAGTCACCATTTCAGCTCGTTATCTTCAAACTATACTATCTCCACAGATGTCTCTGTCTGGGGCTGTAAAATGAAAAGTGTCCCACAAGGCTGAGTGCTGGAAACAAGACTTGTGCTTGAGCACATGATTGCTATAGTTTACTAAACACTTCCAGGATCTTATTTCTAACACCTCCTCCACAAATCTACCCTACCAAGACAGCAGAGAAATAAATATGGGTGGTGAATGTTGGAGGACGTCATATGCAAGGAATCTGGAGTAAAACAACAAAGATGCAGGAGATATGGTAAGACTTTTAATGCTAGCCCTGCCACTGCCTGGTTTGGTGGTTTTTGGCTTTTCAGTGACCTGCTCTGTTCTTCAGCCTTCTCTTCAGGTAAAACATTTCTGACTTCTCTGTGTGGCCCCACATCGTATGAGGAGATACAGGGAGCACAGGTCAGGAGAGGGCAGGCAGTTTTCTGTGCAGGTGCCCATCCACCCATGATGCTGGTCAGGTCACGCCGGCTCACAAGCCAATTTTCAGTTTTTGGCAGAGAGGGCTCATAGAAGCCAGGGAAGCTAATGTGACCGAATTCTTTCTTGCACCAAATACTATTAAAAAATAAATAGTTTTCTGGGATATTTCCTTATGTTGAAGTGGCTATTAGATAACCACCAATTACAAAGAATTTAATCGGGTGAGCAATCTTAATTGTTCTTCCTCCTCCTTTCGTGGAAATCACACACTTTAAACCCAAAGGCCACTTCTGTTTATTTTATGAGAACAAATTGGCTCTGTCAGTTTGATTTCCCCTGGTGCTGTAAGCGGACCTGCTGTTCTTCTTATAAAGACAGCTGGGATGAGACAGAAATAAAACCAATTTCTGAGGACAGGCTGCATGGACAGCTCACTCACACCTGGAACAACTTCTTTCCTGAGCAGACCCCAAACACAACACCTGTAGCAGCAGAACAACTGCTCAGCAAGGATGACCCAAGGATGGTCACTGAAAAGAATTTCAGGGAGGAAACTGTCACATAAAACCTTGAATGGGGAGCAGGGGACTCTTCCATTTCAGTATCAATTTGCGTTTTCTGGGCGATTCGCAGCAGCGAGGTGCAGCACAGTCACTTGCTGTTGGTACTGTGTCTTCTCAGGATGGAGAAACACTACAGCTTCTTCAGAAAGAAAAATGTCTCTGATGTTTACTTATACTCACATGAATGTCTACTCATGCTGGCAGATGGATTGGGTAATGTAAGTAGGACTCACACCTCAGAAACCTTTAACCCTGGTGAAAACCAGGAGTTGTGTTCAAGCCAACTCAAAGAATACTGGGAGGCTTTCTCTTGATGCTACTTGGCTTGGAACTTATTTCCAAGGCTAAAAATGGTCTTCATCCTTCTGCCCAGAGAAGCTGTGGATGCCCCATCGCTGGAGGTGTTCAAGGCCAGGCTGGATGAGGCTTTGAGCAACCTGGGCTAGTGGGAGGTGTCCCTGCCTGTGGCAGCGGGGTTGGAACTTGATGGATGAGCTTGAAGGTCCCTTCCAACCCAAACCATTCTATGATTCTACCATTTTCCATGCTGAACAGGTAAAACTTCTTAAGAGATGTGTTCACACTTCACTTCTCTGAAAACTGGGGCTCAGGAGCATTCTCTGTTCAGAGAGAAAGTGGCACATGCCACAGTTACTACTCCCAGTACTCCCAGCAGAGCAAACATAAAATACCTTGTCAAAATTGCAAGGGCTGGAGCCATAAATGCCAATCAGCTGGCATTGCAATATTTCATGAAAAGATGATGACTGGGTAAACGACAAGTGAGAAAGGTCATACAGCACCCCACTTACTTATTTGCCTCATGTACTTCGAGTTAATATTTGGCTGCTCATCTTTTATACACTAGCAATCAAACAAGCAACCAGAAATGACATTACTTATATAGGGGAAAAGACTTCCTCTCCCCTCTTACCTTTCCTCTGCCTTTTCAGTACCTCTCAAAAGCACTGTCTCATCGACACGCTTTTGCTGTGGGTGCTGAGGTGGGTGCAAACTGCACCCCACAACCTGTGACAGCAGATGCCACCACTGCCACCCAGCACCACTCCTGTGGCCAGGTATTACCGTCACTTCACAGTAAACTTTTCATCTCCGCTCTCTGGAGATTTAAAAGTCTAAACCTCATTTCAGCATTCCTCTCTGGACAGGTATGCAAGGAGATGAGCTTCTCCTCGGTATTAAAGGTGAGGTAACTCAAGCCAGCGTGACCTGCACTTGCAATAAGAGTAGGAAGCCACTTTGCCCTGCTACAAACCATCTTTGTCTGCTTCATGCTTGCATGTGTTAGGTGTGCATGGACACTAAAGGGTAACCGAGCAGTCTCCCATCAGCTGCCTGACGGGAATGATCCTGTGCAGGCTCTTTGCCTCTCCACAAATGTAACGGACTGATTTTAAATATTGTTAGCACTTGAGATGACCCGTCACCCTACATGCCGAGGCTGTTTCTCAGGCAAACACAAATGACAAGACAAAAAAAGTCACTCTGCAACTGAGTTAAAACAAGCCACTTACTGTGGTAGCGAGGAACCTGTGCACAGCGTTTGGTTTGATTTGTTTAGATAAGGTGGCTGAAAATAAAGATCCTCGAGAATTTTGAAAAAGCTAACAGAAAAATGTTTGTTTTAAAACAGAACAAAATTCTTAGGTAACTCCCAGTCTCACAAGTCAGAGTTATGCCTCTTAATTTCTATTCATTCAGCCTAAATCTGAGCATTTTAACTGTGGTGCCATCTTGAACAGTTACCTATCCTGCACAAGTGAAACACAGAGGATAGTTTAGGGTTATGGGAGTCGGGACTTCTTCACTGGCGCCAAACCTTGTCCCATGTTTATAGAAAGACTACCGAGTTTTGAGGCAGCTAGAGGTCAGAAGTCAGGGTGAAAATCCTTCAGGCTGTCTGCTGTCCACCTGGGCTTTCAGAAGAAAGTAGGTATTATCAGAAGAGCTTCCCATTACCCTCTGTTGAATACATTAAATAAAACAGACTTACATCACGTTCCTCTAAGCATAATCCAAGAATGTATGGGGTTGTTGCAGACGCCATAGCTTTGAACAGACACAGAACTTTAACTAAACGTATACCAAGAAAATTATAAAGGAGAAATCCCAGTGGTCTGGAAAGAACACTTGGTTGCAATAACAGCACCCACTGTTATCTGCCATCTACCTGAAGGAGACCAGTAAGAAGCACAGAGCAACTTATAAACATAAACTGAATATGACGAGCCTACTACAAATCAAGAATCAACACTACAAAATGTCTAACGTCCCCACGCTTAGAAAAGGAGTGTATACTTCAAGTTGTATTCAAAGCTTCTTTTGGTGTAATTACCCAGCTGCCATTTCATCTATACTTAATGTTGGCAAATGCCAAAACACACCCAATTTTGTTCTACTACAATTGATTTGTTTTATTAATGAGGTAGCTGTTTTTCTTAATAGGGTAGCTCTGTTTCTTAAACAACAACAGCAGCAATAAAATTACTTTAGGACAGGGAAAAGTCTGTCCAGACTCCTCTCCCTGACTTCCTCCTTCCCATCCCAAACCTGTAGCCCCTTGCCTATCACCATCATCCATCACCAGCAGAGCTGGTTGTTCAGAGGGAATCATGCACAACAGCAGGATGATGCTTGAAGGCCAATTGACATTAAGTGTCTCCTGTGACAGGCAGCAACTTCTGAGGCTAAACTTCACAAGAGTCCAGGATTCAAAGAACTGCATTTTCCTTGAAAAACAGTCCTACATAGCTTAGGAGGTGCAGGCAGGCTATTCCTGGCCTAAAAGCCCAACTTAAGTTCATTTCACTAAAACATTTCAGAAATCCATAATTTTGCTTTCCTATGACTCCAGGAAGGTGTGGGAAAAGCAAACATAAGTAAGATGTCTGCTGGTCACAGCTTAAATCTTAGACATACATGTAATGACAATAGAGCGTGATGTGGTCCCAGCAAGACTCTGTGAATATGGACAAAGAAGAGAACTGTGAAGCTTATCAAATGAGCACAAGCACATCAGAATATGTTAAGGCATATTTAATTACAAAGGAAACATGAACATGGATTCCCTAGTTGCAGTGTATTTAGAGGTAATTAAAATTTTCCAGTACTGTCTTACCAATAAGCTCGTGTCAAGGCACCAGCTTATTTTCCTAGTCATTATAAATTTCTTATAACGCTCCCTGCTATAAAATTAAGCTTCACTGAATTGATGGCAGTGTGCAAAAAGGTAAAAAAATTACTGCATTGCAACATCCTACGTAAATTCAGTGTTAAAACTTAGTTAATTCTTCAATTAATTCATCAGTGCAATTTCTCTCTAAGCAGGTGAAACTGTGACACAACATGAATTCTGGCGCTACAGGATCCCCCTGAAATTCCACTGCTTTCCAAGACACAAGATTCAACTATAAAGCTGAGCAGGAAT
>NW_010117559.1:5044-15139 GCF_000699245.1 Pterocles gutturalis
GCCAATAGTAAATGCCCTGAAACAAGCACAATGTTCCACTACGAGCATACTCCTCCTGATGCAATAATATTTTCTTATTTAAAAAAACGCTGGGTTGGAAGTATCTGAACTGCCTTTCACACTTTGGAAAGGGAGGTGAAGGAGAATGCTGAAGGAGCTTTACCATATTGGGGCAGAAAAACCTGACAAAGACAAGAAATTCCCAAGCACCACAACTTGTCTGAGGACAAGCCAGATGCTCAAAGTTCACGTAATCAGGAGGCCAGGCACTCTGAGAGTCAACACACGTGTGTCCTGAAGTGTATCTGAGACTATGAAAGTCATGTGCACTTTAAAGGAAAAATCAATTTAAGTAAAAGATATGTAATACTGAAATCTTGTTAAAGAGAGGGCTACAGATATCTTCTGTTTGTATGCTAAATGATTAATTCATACAGTCTGTGGGAGAGCCTATTTTTTATTGTGTAAGAACACTACAAGATAATTTCTTAATGACATTATTTTTTTATTATTCTCTTGCAAATTTATTTCTCCTTACTTAAGGGCTGATGGTGAAGAGCTCTCTAAATCCTTACTGTTGTGTGAAATGCAGAGAGCTTACAGGACTGTTGCTGATACCCTACTGGACTGTGACACCCTACCTGTCAGTTTCTCTTCACTATATATTCAACACAGACAACATGAATTAGGTCCTGGATACACAAATTACAGACTGTTCCATATAGACAGACCTCAAATCTTACTATACAAATACTGTGCTGTAGGTTGAAACAGTTTACTAACCTCAGAATTATCTGGGGCAACTGTCCTCCCCTTTCCATTTTTTCTTTTTTTTTTTTTCCATTTTTTTTTTAAACAGGGTTGATTTTCCTTCACATTAAGCACTGTCCACATCTCTTTGACAAGAAAAAAACCAAACGTTGCAACGGTTGTAAGCACACTGAAACACATATTGTGAACACACAATGTTCATTCTGAAGCTCACCCTGTATTGCTAAACCTCATTATCTCCGTTTGCAAGATCTAGAAAACGCAGTTGCAGCAATCTACATTGCTAGAAGCAACAGATGAGAAGAAATATGTGGCTCCTTAGCTGCTACTCTCATCTATCTATTCTCTATGTACAATAAAGTTTACTCTACTCCACACCTGTGTGGGGCAAAAGCACTGGGTGCACTGCTGTAAGCAGCGGCATCTCCAAGCTACTTGTTAATGAAGGTGTTCATAACCCAGAAAAGACTTGGCAACTGTTTGCTAGACTCACAGTCCCTGACATGAGACCTCCCACATTTTCTGTCACTTAAAAGGAACCTTCTCTTGGCCAGGTGGCAGCATCTCAGTAGCTCGGTGGGAGAGGTCTGGCAGAGACTTTTTCCGCTCCATCACTGCTGAGAGAGAAATGGGAGCTGCTGCCTCTTGGAGACTGCAAAACTGGCAATGATGAATACCTCCATAAGCATGCATGTCTGCAATTTGTATTTTCTGGGTTTGTTTGTTTGTTTGTTTTCCCTCAGAATGTTTTCTCTTCCATCTGTTACTGTTTTTTTTTCCTCAAGCTTTTTCTTCAGTGTCAGCTGTCTCTCTTCCTCCTCTGGCTTCTTCCAACCACCACCTGTTCACATCTTGGCAAAAGAACTCATGCTAAGTGGATCAAGACATGTTCCTTCCATGTAGCATCTTGTAACAGTGAGACCTTTGTGGTTTGAAGCCATTCATCCTGTCTCTACTCAAGCTGACTTCTGCTGAGGTTTTGTGTATGGATCCCACCCTGAACACAACGCTAAAACACAGCTCATCAACTGCCCAGCAGTCCTCCAGCTTTGCATTTTCAACTGTTCAGCTACGATCTGGGGTAACACATCAGTCTCTAAACCAACATGCTGTCTCACGCTCTAGGCAAACATCAGCACTGACACATTTGTTTTCAATTCCCTCCTCCTATTACAACAATTACGACAATAAAATCAACCCATAATGATTTCTTGGGCTCCGACCAGCTGCTCAGCAAATTAAGGCTCTAACAATGACAAGGATCCAGGGTTTTGGACAACATTTGCAAATATTGTACTACACTGTGCCCAGCATCTGCAGCTGTCTTCAGGAGCAGTGAAAAGCTCTCCCCAGCAGTGATGCACCTGGGAGTCGCAGTGATCATACCAGCATGGGGAAGGAGCATCTCATGCATCCATGCATATGCCGATACATGCTGTCTCATGGCAAATTCTAGGGCTGGGAAAGGCTGCCCAGCTTGGAGTGTCTTCCCAAACTGTATTCCTGTGGGATTAATGTAACAGTGCACAGAGGCAGCTGGAGAAACATGGGACGGCACTGCAGTTTCATGTATTAAAGGATGCAATCTCAAAAGCACAAGAGGAAACCCATAAAGCCCATCTTTATTTCTTCTTCTGTTACAGGGAAGATGGACAGAACAACACCTTGCATATCTCTAGTCCCACCGTACAAAGACCTCAAAACACACTGCAAGCACACAGCTGCTTCACAACATGCTGGAAAATTATCTCCATTTTACAAAATTATCTAAATCAGTATTTTTAAAAATGTCTTCCCTTCTTAGGAGGTCACTCTCCTGGTACATTTTACCAACAGTACAGTGTTGGTTGAACAGAGGTTCAACCCCCAATTGTCTCCAGTAAGGCAGCCACCAAACTGGGACAATCTAAAACTGGGGAATGCTTGAAAAAATAACAAGGGTAAGCAATGTGTCAGATGTCTTACTCATGGCAAGGAACCAAACTCATGAACCACCCCTCCCTCCAGTGCAGGAAGCCCTTTCCTGCAACAAGGTAAAGTGGGTCAAAATTTCACCACAAAATGGTAAAATGGTCCATGGGGTGCTTCAGACTCTGGTAGGATGAGCTGGATTACCATCCTGTAAATTACTTGTGAAAGACAGCCATCAAAGGGTGAAAACACAGGAGTCACACCTCTGTTCTTAGATTATCACTCTAACATGAAACTCAGACAAAATCTGCCTATTTTGAAGTCTCCTCCCACCTTCCTGCACACACACAGCCATTGGTAGGGGAAGGATGGTTGTCAGCAAAATGCAGTGTGGGGCTTATGAGAAATTTCTCATGACAGCCATTTCTGTCCTCCAGAGGAAAACTAAATGCACATGATGGCATCAATTCTTTTTAGGGTTTTATATTGATCCTTCTTTCCTTCTGTAGTTGGACAGATACCCAGGAAAAAAGGCAACTGACATGTTAGTTTTGGTGGTTTCCCTTTCTGTCTGAGATTAACAAGAACTTTGATAAGGAGGATAAAAATACATTTCATTTTTCTGTTTATGTGCTTTGCAACTCACTAAATGACAGACAGTAGTACTCAATGAGCTGCACATCATTTATCAAAATTGACAAATTCAAAATACGCCAGGGACCTAAATTAGTTATCATAACTAGAAAAAAATAAATACAACAGCTTATCTCAGAACTCAATCTGTATTCTTTATGATGACTTAAAGCTGGCAGTCCTCATCATGTGAGATCTGTGAGCTATAAATAAACTTAGCTTAGAACAAACGAACATTTTTTACATGCAGGACTTCATGCATTACAGTTACAAAAATAACACCAGACCAAACCGTGTCTCATTTTCGATGAAAAAACAAGCTAGTAAAGCAAACCTCCAAAAAAGGAAATCTCTAATCTACAAGTGCAAGTATCCACACATGCCTCCAACTCTTCTCATTCAGTTTAATAAGAGAGTAAACCAGGCCACCAGAAGTTTACAGACTAATGCAATTATGGGGTGGCTCAATAAGCACTGATCTGCCTGTTATCTACAACATTCAAGATAAAGCTGCGCTAACAGGTCTGGTTTTCCTTTTACAAAGCTGAATGCCCACCAATCAATTAATCAGAATGGATGTTTTCCATGGGGGAATGTAGCAGTCAGTTGCTGGCAAATACATGAATGACAGTTTCTTATAGCTATTTTTAAGATCCATTAACTAACTGAATAATTGGATTTACCTATAAATAACAAATGCATTTTCATCAGATAGCGTTTAACATTTCTTACACCACAGGTGAAAAGAAAAAAATCCTCTTAGTAGCTCTAGTTTTAAAAGGCAAATAAAATTAAAACCATAATCATAGCACCACTTCAAAATATCCAGGAACTTCCAACATTTCTGTGAGCACAAGGATACAAATGTACCATTAAAAAGTCATTCACTGAAAAAAAAGCCACTTGAAGAAAACCAAGTTGTTTTGCTGTTTGCAGGTGGGATGAACGTGGGAAACAGCCTCTCTTCTGGAATGGTGAGCGGCAGCTTGCACATGGACAACAGCAGAGAGCTGGACCAGCTCCAAATGTATTGAAAGCAGAGCTCATTGTTTTTTGGAACCACAAACACTGCAGACCAGGCCCTTTAAACAAAAATGCTGGAACTCTCATGCTTAAAGTTAAATTCCCAGCCAGTTACTGACACCTTAAAAAGTAGTTTCTGTGGTTCCTACATCTAGATGTTACCGATGCATATACATTCAGATTTAAGTGCTGAATTTCAGGTGTTCAACTCTCCAAGTTTGTCATGGTCCCATCAAGAGAAAAAAAAAAATAAATGCCAGAAGGCCGATCTAATCACTAATGTAACTTCTAATGCTTGAGACTCTCAGATTCTGAAAGGAAAGGTGTACAGTGGTACTTAATTTTCATCACAACCACAATAGGTAAGTTACCCAGACTACTTCAAAAGTTTGTCGATGGCTGAATTTAAAACACTCACACCACAGTCCAAGGGCTGATGTTTCTCCAAACCAAGAACAATCATTATTCACATTGTTGACTAGGAGGGGAAGTACCCAGCTTGCCAAAGGGTAATTCAACTTGATGGAGATGGGACCTGTGTGGGAACTCTGGGCTGTTCTATCAGAGCATGGAAAGAGCGTGTTCTTTTTCTACCCAGAAATTGTTTTCGTAGCATGCACAGCCCACTCTGCTCAGTGGGCATTATCTTGCTTGGCCACACCTTCCAACTTTGGACTTCATACAGACATGCAGAGAGAAGTATTTCATATTACCTCAGCTGGTAACTTCCAGAAACACATCTACGTGGAGCTCCTCTGAGTTAAGTCAGCCAAGCACAACTTACACAAAGGTAAGAAATTACTTCAATTAGGGAACTGTGAACATATCAGCAACTAAGTAACAACCTGACTAATGTGCTTGTCAGTGCATTAGCACTGACATCTCTTCTCACTAAATAGCTTGGTCTCAAAAAGGAGAAAGAAAAGATTACAGCACTGTGAGGTGATGTGACAGCCAGCCATTACAGAAGCACTGTGGAAACCTGCAGCATAATTAAGGGTATGTCTTGAAAGTCGAGGACTCACACTAGCATGTTGCATCCCGTCACCACTCTGGTTCATTCCTGGGAGTGGCAGAAGTAACATTTTGGGCAGTAACACAGGCTGGAGTCCATATGCCTGCTGAGCGCACCTCTAAACCTGCCCGTTCTGCAGCAAGGGATGCACGCGACTGCTGACAGTCCTCATCCCAGCCAAAGGATGAGAAAGCAAGTCTCTGATATCAACATGCGTTTCAATTTTATAGTGAAAACGGTCATGTAACTGCAGCCCCAAACTATGCCAAAACTGCAGAAAGAACCTTGACCATTTTTCATCAAGGAATACGATTAATGTTCAGAAGCTCTAGGCGCACTTCTAGGACCTCAATGTGCTGGACACTATCCTAGTTTTAACACAGCAATAATAACCTGGTCACAGCCTCCAAACAGAGCTACACAAAGAGGTAGACACATGAACGTGGGGTGCAATATCTGGTGACAACAAGGTGAAAGTAGTACGGATGAGAAGTGAAGGCCATGTACACGCCATCAACATTACTATTCCCAGACACAAGCGTGTGCTGGCATCACAACAATGGTGAGACTTGAAGGAAGGCACTAAGAAGGTTTTTTAGATGGCTAGACAGACTATAATTAAACCCATAAATCATAACTACTTACAAGCCCACAGGTTATTCAAGGAATAAAAAGCAATCACTCAACAATCTTCAGAAAAAGCCAACTCCTCAGAGGAGACAGGAGCACAAGACATTTCTGTCTGCACTGTGGAGTGTTCAGGGAGACCACAAGTAAAATAATGCATGTCTTCCAACAGGAAGCTGTTAGCAGTGAGTATAATTAATGAAGGGAACAAATTAATATAGGCTGCGATGAATGGTCCCTTGCAGGACATGTGGAATCAAAACTGGATGTTTTTCTAAAAGATAAGCTCTAATCCAAACAGAAATCAGTTTAGGGAAATACAGTGGCCTGTGTTACAATGCCAGTCATAACGTGATCACAGCTGACACTTTAAACCTTATAACCCATTAATATAATGAGTCATGAATACCAACAGTACTGTTCCTTCCTCCAGTGAAGTGTCTGCTGATATGGTGCCTGGATGTGGGTGGGTTACGATTAATGATGTATTTTACTGTGACTTTTCTCAAGAACTTTTTTCCCTGATGATTGCCATGGCTTGGACAAGTTCTTCTTCCAGGAATTATCATAAAAAATTGACTTTAGCAAAAGCTCCATTTTTTTGTCTGTATGTCCAGGTATGCTTTTGCAGCACAGAATGAGTAAGGATCTTCTAATGGGAAATGCAGCCAAGTTTTAATTATTTAGAATTTACACTGAATGGGCCCAGAATAAATTATGAACACATCATCAGAATCTGTTTCTTATTACTGCCAGAAAATAGCAGTGAAAGTACACAGCAGCATGCTTAAACATATAGTTACAACTGTCTTGAGAAAGGGCCCTGAAAGTCTTTCTCACTGAACAAGGACAGCAAACATGGTGCTTAGCTCAAAACACATTAAGGCACTTCTGCTGGCCAGCTTCTGGTTACCGGTCAGGAAACCTGCTTATACCACCACTTCTTCTTTCCTCCAGTTCATCACTAGTACCTTTCTTCTGCAATTTCCAGTCTCTGAACACCGAGGGCACTGGGACCTCTGCTTCATGTAAGAAATTTCATTTCTGTTCCGAGATGGATGGGTCTGTTTATCCCTCATTTTCTCCTCCCTTTGTTTCAAGTTCTTCCATCATTTCTAGGGTCTGCAGTCACCATTATTTCCTTTCTTCCCCACTGGTGAAAAAGTGATGGGGGATTCCTACATGCAGGGTGTTAAGATTTAAATCTTAAATCCAGGCTGACTGCAACTGAGATGAATGCATTATATTCTGCAACATGATAAGCAGTTTTTTGACTAAGTAAGTTCTGTTCATGTCTGGAGCTCCCATTTCTTGGCTTCTGGTTTCCTGATTTTTACTAGTATCAGCAAAATTCCTGCTTTGGTGCCTCGACTATTCCCTATATTTATTTGCTCTGATGTTGCATTCAAAAATTACCTAGCAACCTCCAAGCTGACCAATGCCAGTATACTAAGGACAATATTTCTCATTTGGCCAACAACAATGCTCAGTATCAAAGAAGATATATTTTACAGTGAAAGGAATAATTAGAAAAGTCATGAGGGCATTAAGGCCAAGGGAGAAATACAGGTTTAGGTTCTGAAGCGCACAATTAAAATTATGTTGGTAAAAATTAGCAGGGAGTATTATTACAACCTAGAAAGTAAGGAACTATACAAAAAGTCAGGCCTTCTTGTTGTTCGAGGATGCTTTTGTAAAATAGATATTGGGGTCCCTGATTTATTAATTCAAATTATTGGGTTTTGCTCTTTTGTACTTCTTTAATTTTGGAACAAGATTTCTTGGTTTGAAATTGCTGGGCTGCTCAAGGACAACCAGATAAGCATCACGAGACTTCGGTATGGGACCTTACCCCTTCCACTCAGTTAATTATCTTTCATTTAAAGTATGCTTGCTTGTATTTTTGCTTTCCAACCCCATTAAAAATCTCATTTTAAAATTATAATTCTTATGAGGTTTAAGTTCAAAGATAAGGGATGTACAAGAAAATTGTAGTTTAAAAATTCTTTTTATTTTATTTTATTTTTTTAGAAAAATGGAAGTGCTCAACAAATTACATTTGTAGTTTTCAAGAGAAAACTGAAAACGTCTCCAAAAAAAATGTAGCCTGGAAAAATCACCCTCAAATCTTTAAAGGTCAGCCTTTCAAATCTAATTACCACAAGCCTCCTCTTCAATCTGTTAAAAATGTAATTGTTTGCTCATTGGTCACAGGGAAAGAAAAGGGCAGTGACTGCTTCTGTACCATGTGTCACACGGGTCCAACACTAAAAGACTAAAGACTAAGAGGGAAATCGGAAGTTGAAGAGAACTGGGAGCTCTTCTGAAATGCAGAATTATGGACATTACATAGCAACAGAAACAACAAGTGGTTTAATTACAGTTTGTAGCACAGCAGTTACCAATAGCAGAAATAAAATGACCCATGTTACTATAATAATGTGCACACCCAGGTATTGCTGGCGCTTCATGGTACTAAATGTCCCTGATCATACAGCAATAAACCCAATTCTATGTGCTTGGATGTCATTACTGAAGTCCCACAAAGCCAAGAAATTCCATTTAAAAGCACAAAAATGTAGCTATATAATCCTTTTTTATTTTCCTCATGCTTCCTAAGCCGTCAGAGGCAGTCTGACTTTTTTCCAAGCTTTTCACTGAAACCAGAAAAAAATAGAAACTTTTCTGTAAAACCAGAAAAAATTAGAAACTTTAGTTATTTTTAAAGCTAGCTACAATTCTTCTATGTTCCTTCAATTGCACGAACTGAGGGTTTCAGAGAAGTGCTAACTATTACAACACTCGGAACACAACCAAAAGATCTGGCAGTAGAGAGAGGACAGAACCACTTATCATCCAGCCATGCTGGGCGTTCATTGCCCTTTCTTCTGTTCACTTTGTTGGATGCTGAAGCACTTTGCTAGGACCTTGTATGCCGAGAAGAGAACTGGCAGTACCTGATCCAAATCTACACAATCAGAGAGTCATCCTCTGCTGCTGCATAATGTTAAGTGTAAGTCATCTCCTCCTCGGATATTTTTTGTGTTTACTTGTTACCAAGACAAATCACTGGTCTGAAAACACTACTTTAGTTGTAAGACCGACAATTATTTTTCACTATGCAGGGCTTTTATTTGCCTGGGAACACAGGTTCTCATAAGGGATGAAGAGTTATGTTAGATACCATTCTCAAGAACCTCCTTCCTGAAAAATGACAGGAAATTGGGTCAGCTCTGAACTCTGAAGAGAACAAGCCATGACTTAATTCATCTGAACCACTGATGACATGACAACAACAGTTTTGGTTAGGTATGAAGATCTGCTTGTTTTCAGTGTCAGAGTCAATAGGCGGTAGTTGGAATCTGGGAACCATCAGCTAGAAACAGATTATTTGCATGTAATTGTAAGTATTTGAGTATTTTTTCCAAATCGTGCCTTTTACCACATCACCTAATAGTGTCCTGAAATCTAGAGATGCCAGAACAAACAGCTGTATGCATAAAACCACGACCCAGCCACACAAAATACACCCCAATAAAATTAAAGGATTGCATCTACCTTTACCAATGGGACCTTTTCAGCTTTATCTGATCTTAAATTCAACATGATTTAGTGCAAACATACAGCACTCAACAGCTCAGTAAAATTCAGAATGCCAAACCTGACAGAGCATCTGCAGAACTCTTAATGATTTACTGTATTTGTTGCTGGTAACACTTACGACATCCTTTAGTCACACACCTGGAACGCCTGTGCCTCTGCTTTAGGGAATTTATGTTCCTGCAGTTCCACCTTACTTGCTAAGGGCTGAGCACAAATTACAGCTTTTTAAATGAGCAGCACTCATTAAATCAAATTACTAGTAATACTCCACTGCCTGAATGTGCCCCTAATTAGACTTAGAACAGTTTTGCTACGTGCCAAGAGACTAGAGGGGCCCTGTCTTTTCACTCATCGTATCTGTGCTAACTCCAAAGCCCCAAGCAATAATGTTTCGGCAAAATTTCTCCACTTTTGGTATCACTATAAATAGTACCTTCAAACTATTGTCACATGATCTTTGTACACCCTGCACCGGTTCAAACCAAGGGGAGTTTTGCAATTAACTTCAGCAG
>NW_010117559.1:15170-32182 GCF_000699245.1 Pterocles gutturalis
CTGTAAACCTGAATGTCGACCACAGCTTTCATGCAAGTCAAAGGGAGCTGGGCAGTCTTTCCAGTATAAAATGATAAATGATTATTTTGGTTGGACCACAGGCTTACCTACGAGTAGAGATGAAATACCACAACCTTCCCTCAGAAGGGTCAATGGTGTACTCTCCTCGGCTGTCTAATTTATAAATTTAATAAATATTAATGTACAAGAGTGCCTGCATGGGTAAAAGGTAATGTGAAATTTATCACTGGCTTGACTAAATTAGCTCACTGCAATAGACAAATGCAAATAACTTAAGACCAAATATTTATAGTAATCTGTATTGTTTGTTTTCAACATCTACAAGGCAGAATTGTAAACCAGGGGCTATGGACAGCTTTCCACATCATTGGCATACTTGAGGTTTCAAAGCATCCTAGCACTACCCAGAGGAAGTCCTGTGGAATTTGCACCTTCTGAGCACAGCTGTATACAACCCTTCCCAGCTTGATCCTTGACAGTTGTCCATGCACATGTGTAATGAATGTGTGGTATGTCGCAGCAGGCTATGACTTCATAGCTTGGCATAGCTCCAGCAGGCATGACTTCATCCTCCATATGTGCAGTATCACTTATTTGGGGGAAGCACATCCTCTGCCTGTTTTTGACTAAGCAATGAAGGAAAGAAATCAGAAGGCTTCAATGAAGTGGCCATCTGCCTGATGGATTTCAATTAGAACAGAAATAGACACGCTCCTGTTTGAGCTGGTTATCACAACCACAAGACTAGTGCAAGGACTCTAAAGGTGTTTACTCTTTTAACCTTTTAGACAGAAAGTGGGCACTTGATTTCATTTGATGCGAGTGTTCCCCAGGCACCATATTTAATTTTTGGCTTAGGCAACACTCTGAATTGAAGCCCAGAAACTGAACTGCAGCCAATGCTAGTATTCTGCTTTCTGACACCTTAATGCATTTGGATCCCAACAGTCAAAAATTTATTATCATTGCTCTAGTACTAGAACAGCTCTGCACTGCATACAATTCAATGAAGAATGCCATGCCCTTGAGGTTCTGCTGGACACACAGACAAATTTTCTTTTCATCTACAGCTTCTGGTAATAAACTGAGTGTCTCAGATATGCGGTAACTTATGACTGCAGAACTGTCTACATTAAAATAGAACTATGACAAAAAAGCACTTCATGGACTTTCCAAAAAAAAATAATTTTTCAGTAACACTTGATTAAGACACCAGGGGGAAAAACAAGGGAGAAGCTTCTGCAAAAACACAGTTTAGAGACTTGCTACTTGGGAAAGCCAGTACCACATGTATTGCAGACTTACAAGTAACCTTTTATAATATAGTTAAAAAACTTAAACTTCTGCTGAAGGAGATGCCATAACCATCCCTGAGAGCCCACTCCCGCAGAGGGAGGGAGGAACTTTGTGCAAATACCAGCATTTTGGAAGTCCTGGTACCACCCTTTTGACAGCACAACATCCCACCACCATCCCAAAGAAGATTACATAATGACTGATAAGTGATCTACACAATCTGCATAGTTTGGATCCCTTAAGATAAAAGGATTAGAAAGGGAACAGTCAAAATGGACTTAGCCACAACAAATGCAAGCTATCCTTGTACAGAAAAACAGCTGTGTATGCAGACCTTAACCATTCTGTTTCCAAGTATGAACTTTCTAGACAGACTGATAAAAAAAGATCAATCTTCAAAAATCATAAAAACTATTCAGATGCAAGTGTTGCAAGTTGTAAAAAAAAAAATATACGACTAGCATTTTAATTTTGATTTGCCTCTTTAGGTGGGTGGTGGGCAGCAGAAAGTGGCAAATGAGGGGATAGTTATTTAGAAGGCATATTTTTCAGTATTTCTTTGCAATTGTTGAGGCTAGAAACCTATTTTCAAAAACTAAAGGTATTTCTGGCATTTGGCATTTTTGGAAAGAAAAACCATACCAAATATTTAAGAGTTGTAATAAAATCAGAAGAGTTGAGGAAACATAATAGGTATTTTTGAATTGCAAAGTAACTCTTTCATATTAAATGCCATCAGAGACTAGTAGACCGCTTTCATGGAAGAGAATACTGCAATGTACTGTGAGAATAAGTGTACAAATAATGACTGGCCAAGCTGATTTAAATTTACACTTTTCAGATGTCAGTCTTGCCCATGGTTTTCCTACTGCTATAGTCAATTATTATACTTTCACAAGTCCTCAAGGCTAACGGTCTTGAAAAAAAATCCAATTTAGAAGACAACTAACGGGTATTAAGCAACTACAGGGACTCGGAATCAGACGATCTGGATTTCATTCTCCTGACTGCCACCGACTTGCTGCATGACCTTGAATAAAATAACTAACCTACCCAGGCTGCATCCCTACCTTAACATGCATCTATCTCCTAAGACTCTTATGAGGTTTATTTAATTAATTTGTGCCTATAAACCTTTCAAAAGCCTATGGACAGAAGGGGCTATAGAAATGAAAATTATTAGCAATATCGTCCTACATACAGAAGTACAGAGTGACATGTTTGCTGCACAAATATAAACACAGAGACACATAGACATACACAACATGTTTTTACGTAACTTCTTCTTACCTGTTTCCTCAAGCAACAACATGGAAATACACAATGAAGGAACAAGCACTACACGCCCGTACAGATCCTTCATTTTCTGTGCAGCTAGCTCTGATGCTGCTTCTCCTTTACACCACATTCTTAATATTACAAATTATGCTTGTTTAACAATATTATGAAAATAAATTTTTCTTACCCTCAGCCCCTGCTCCATGGACAAGCAGAGGACCTGCCAGGGTGCTGTGTACCTGAACATGTTTGGCCCCTTCTGTAGATAGGCTAAATAGCAAAAGGCACACAAGTCTCTCAGGTCTCCTGGTTGCTTTTCATCTGAGAAATGCTTAAATTGAGAGAAACCCTCTGGTTGTACTCTTCAAGGGCTGCCCGAAGCAGACTAAGCGTTACAGTCATTCCACTTGCACTCTGAGGAACTGAATAACTAATTCAATAAGAGGCTTTTTTCTTGGGAAGAGATTAGCTCAAACTCAATTAGCATAAATAGGATGATAACCTCTGAACCTCCCATTCCTCCTCTCGGAGGAGCTGATGGTGGACAGCCCGTCATGGCATGGTCACTCTCTCCCCTGCAAATCTTTGAATTTTTTTACCATTTGCACCGCTGGCATTCGACTCGGCTTCACAAGTCCAGAAGAGACCATCCGTAGCTTTGTATTTTTTTATTTTTGCTATTATCTTTTAGTCTGGCTCAAAGGAAATCTCTTTTCCTCTTGTCAGGAGGGATTCCTCTTCCCTGTCTTTGGCATCCCGACCTCTACTCAGCAATCAGCATGATTTTTCTGAATAGATGCACACAGAAGCTGGTATGAACATTCTCACAATAAAACCACAATAGTAAATAAAGCTACCACCAATGACCAGTCTCCAAGAGATTAAACTGGTAAAAGAGTAAAGCTGTCTTATTTTCTACATTTATGTTATTTCACTGATGAACTGCAATCATACTTCTGCTGGTCAGAAAATGGTGGGATGCTGTGTGCACACCATGGCCACATTTGTTTTTCTTTTATATAAGTTTTTTGTACTTGCAAACCATTGCCGATGCAAATCCAGCCACACAGATCAAGTAACTAACCCTTTTTTTTTTTCTTTTCTTTTTTCTTTTCTTTTCTTTTCTTTTCTTTTCTTTTCTTTTCTTTTCTTTTCTTTTCTTTTCTTTTTTTCTTCTTGGTAGAGGAAGAGGAAGTAATTTTAGAGATGTACCAACTCAAATCTGACTCAATGATCCTCATTATTTTATTTCCAGTACTCGTACTGCTGCAATCAAACCCAAATAAATTAGAGGGATGCGAAAGAACCGTGCAAGACTCATCTCTTACAGCTACTTCTGTCAGAGAACTGAGGAGCCTGTGCACAGCACTGCTCCCCCCATCAGCTCAGTGTACCGAAAACAGTCATAATGTGGTTTTGCAAGTCCTGCTGCAGCACAAACACCAGCAGAAGCACTCTCACCCACTCTGTGGTTTTGTTAAAAAAATTATCTGAGAAAAAAACACCTCCTCATACACATTTTGTCTTTTCTGATGGTGAAGTGACAGCCATGAAAAAAATGTAAACAAGAACCGAAGTCCTGATTTCACCAAGCACTTGCCAAATAAACAAACCTACACCTGAGCTCTGGCTCTGCCAAGAAGTTTGTTACTATACCCGTATTTGTGGCACGTACACATTCAAAACGGACATGGTACCAACTGAAAGGAAGTATATCTGTTTAAAATTATTGAAAAAAAATCTGGTTAAAATAATTTAAAAGAAATCTGTTTAAAATTATCAAAATTTACACTATATACATCACTTAGCAGTGGCTTTAACAGTGTCTCTACAGCCTTGACTGCACAGTACATAAAGCCATAGCTTCTGCTCAGCTTAGTGACATCGCTTTGCTGGATAACTGGTTGTGGGAGCAACTCTCTTTTCCTTCACCTCTCTCTGTATTTTCATCTCTTGCTTTGACACTTCTGAAGTCAATTTTGGAAGACAGAGATGACTTTGTTATTTCTTCAGTAGCTGAAAGTAATTCAAGCCAGAACAAACCCCGGTGCCACGGATAATATTTCACCAATTAGTATGTTTTTGTAACAACCAGAAAAAGAGCAAATGACAAATCCTGTTCCTCAGTAAGAATCTGGACATGACTCTAACATGGATTACAGGAGGACTTAGGTTACAAACACAAAACAGATAAAGTGCTGTGCAACATCAAGTTAATTCAGTATGGCCAAGGCTAGAAATGTGGATTTTAGTCAGAAACAGCCATTCCACACATCCTTTGAGCCTTCCCATGGCCAGATATGCAAACAACTACTGTGGAAAGGAAACAAGCCTGTCCACATGCATCTTCAGCTTGCAGCCTCTTAATATCTCCCTTTTTTTCTTAAAGCTTTTGTGCCTTGCTCATTGCCTACATGAGATGAAGTCTCTATCACAGGATTTAATTCATAAGGTAGATGAGAATATAGATACAGAATGAACTAATCTAAGTACTAAGATATGATTCTGCAGACTTAACAGTGAACTAAGTCTGCCAAAACACCTGAAACCCAAGAGATCCCAAGGAAAATCCTAATGACAAAACATTTTGGCCTAATATAGAATACCAAACAAGCTTCCTAGAAAAAAGATCTCTGACCTTTGATTTTCCCAGCAGATGAAGTTGGTGTTCTTGAATAGCTCAGAAACTGCTAGACAAAAATACTGTGATGTGTCAGTCATACTTGGGATAGTTAATTAACCGTGAATAACACATTAAAGCCACTTATTACATCTTCTGCATTAAGAAATATTCATACAGGTATACAGTTTAAAAGACATAATCTGAACTTTTGCAACCGAGCACCCATACAAATACATCCTGCTTATCTTCTGCAAAAGTTAGTCTTCTTTTCCCCCTTTCATTTTGGGCTCTCCCCTCTTTCTTTTTAATAAAAAAACCAGACCAGTACTGAAACTGCTTCTCCTCACAGACAATTTTAAATGAGAGATCATAGAGCTGCTGATGTCAGGAAATTAATATAAATATTCCCATAAAAAGAGCAGAAAGTTAATGCAATTGTTGACTTGTCTTCAGAGAGAAAAAGCGAACAGACATACTAAAGGGAAGCCACAAAGACTGCGCCATCCAAGCAGGTTTCTATTGACACTGACAGTATATGCTAATGAATGGCCACTGTGTCTGAAAGCCCATCCTTCTTCCCTCTTACCAGAACATTAACACCATGGGAGAACTTTCCAGGGCTCAGTCAGAAGTCAAAATACTAACCTGGGTGGTGCTTCTTTCCACCGGGTCGTTTTCAGTTAAGTGTTGAAATCTTCTTGAAAAAGATAGGCAGGATTTACAGTAGCAATGCAAAAAATGCAATTGGTCCTCACACGAGAATGCAAAGCACATACCAATAAATATCACATCCACATTTTGTGGTTTGTTTTTGACAAACAAAGGTCACTCAACTTCCTGTGAGACTCCAACAGCACAGGATTTACCTGTGCTGCCTTTCTACACCTCCTTTTATTTCCCAATAAATACAAAGCCTTTGGATAAGGATAAAGTTAAGAACTTTAATTAGAGCTGATGAAGCCATAAAAGTTGTTTCCCTTCCAGTTGTCCATGAGTAAAGAGGATGAGACACTGCATCAAACAGATGAAACCTCCTGCTGTGAAAAATGCATGTGGCTAAAACACTGTACCGGAATTTATGAGATCAAATTCAAACCAATCCCAAGCTCTGATGCCTTGGGAAAATCAATGCTACCGTGCCTTTTATCAGAAAGTGTTTATAGCGTATTTTGCAAGTTGCATGCAAAAAGTACACTTATGAGGACACTTGCTAATTTATTTCCTTCTTTGAAGAATGCAGGAAAAATAATCTTTCACATAAAATCAGTAACCCACGACAGAGAGAAGTACTGAAACTTTTTTATTTTGGTGTTCAAATAACCCAGTAGGAAAAGACACCCAAGATTTTCAGTTTGCATTTTACTCCTGGTGAAAATGCTTCACGGCATTTTCCTGGTCTCTCAGTGCTCCACTGAAATGCCATGCCTCATGCAGCAGCGTGTATTGCAGGTGGAATCCCACCAGGGTGAGGAAGACCTCAGCCCTCCTTCCTCTGCTCATCAATTCTGACCTTTGACACCAAGACATTTGAAATTTCCTGAAATTGGAAATTTGGTATTGAAATTGAATTTGATTTTGTCCATGCTGTATGGCATGTGCAAACATAAAATTGGTGTGAGAAAGAATGCATCACTGTGCTCTGTTTTTTCCTTACAAAAGGTAGAAAACTGGATTTGTACCTGGTGCACAGAATGTAGCCTGGCTGGCATAGGACACGGTGTTATAGGAGCCAGAGGCTCTTTTTAACTCCTGGAAATGATCACTCAAAAACCTTAAGTAATTGCAAGATTTGACAACAGCTAAATACATGGTTTGATGATCTGAAATTTGGGCAAAAGCATTTAGGAGTCTAATCCTGCCTAGTCTCAATCTGTAATTAACGAACTTGGTCAGCACAATATTGCAATAACAAAAACTGCAGGACTGAATAAGAAAGCCCAAGAATTCAGCCTGGTGAGATCCTCAGGGAAGAGTGACAGGTTATTTCTAGAATTTGTTGGTTTAATATTATCATTAAATTATTATTTATTATTATTTATGGTTATTATTATTATAATAATTATTTTCACTACTATTATTATGGTTCTAGTGTACTGCTCCTCCCTCCCTATGGCAAGAGTCCTCCTCTAGGAACAAAGACCTGGTTCTCCATTCTTCCATCCTGGTTGGAAAGGACTAAGCTAGAAATTTTACAGCGGCCAGTCTCTAAATCTCCTTATTTAAATTCATCCCTTTGTTAGTCTTACCTCTTCTCTTCTGTTGCACATAATTTTATTATGCCCATATTATATGTGACACAAAAGATCAGATTCAAAGTTATCTCTGTCACCAGACAATCTAGGCAAGATCTGAGACAGTACACCAAAAATACGCAATGTAAGCAATATGATCATCCTGTCTTTTCCAATCACGTATCTGAAAGGCTAAGCATATTTCCATACATAATGAAGAAGCTTGGGAAAAACAGCGAAATTTTATCTGGGGCCTGGGTGGGAAGCCTGGAGCATGCAAATCTGGAAAACATCCAGTGGTTTTGCAAGAGAAAGTCATCACACACATAAGCAGATGAGTGGGTGCTGAGCCCAAAACACTGGTCTTTTTTCTTCTTTCTTTTGGTCAGCCTAATAACGTATATTGTTCCTTTCTACGAAACGGGTCTCCCTTGTTGCCTGGTAAACCTCTGTGGATGCAGCACTGCAACCACTATTATATGTCCATCCTTCTTAAAACAGGGCCATCTCAGGGAAAACACAGTGTGTAGTGATTACAACAACAGCTGATGCTCGGTGCTCCAAGGAGTAACACCATAAAGAGTATTTCAAGAAGAGCATAGGCAAGAAGTTGCTCAGTACCAAATAATTTTCCCAATACTTAGAAAAGCTTATCCCACCAAGACAAAAAGCCTTCATTCTGAAAAGCAAAAGAAAAAAAAAAAAAAAAGGCTACCTGGGTGACTGTGAGCTGGACTAACACTGTCTGGAAAGATTAATTCACATAAACAGCAGAAACTTGAGGAGCATAATTTTCTACCTTCTGTTTGAAAGGAAAAGCAATACCCCTTTCTGGGTGTAAGAAAAAGGTGGTCTGTGCAAATGCTCTGCAATGCAGCTATACTCGAGTGTGGCTCTTCTGACTACATTTCTTAGAAGGAATGCATGAGATCATGAAGACTAAGATCTTACCAGCCACTGGATGCAAAACTTCCCTTGAATACATCATTCTGTGCACTGCGTATAACTAGTGATGATACAGAGGCATGAATTATCTTCCCATCATAAAAAAAATTACTTGGCTTGGTGAAAATCTGTAAGAGCTTACTAGCATGTTGTCAAACAAATCCTGTCACCAAAAAGGCAGGAAGAAGACATTTTGCAAGCCACAGTCTAGCTCTAGGATCTCAGCAACCTGTGCTTTTAAGGCATGGTGGAAAACACGCAGAATTAAATGGGTATCTAACCATACAGTGCAATGAGCTTTGGACTGGGCTTGTTCACTGGTATTCACATGGCTCTCCCTAAGCAGGAAATCCTGAATTCTCACTCATATTCTTTTCAAATCAGATTCAACTGCTGCTCGCCCACCTTTTAACCTCTGAAAGAGCAAAAGTCAAACACTTTCACAAGTGCAAAAGATGACAAAAATCCTGAAACAATCAGTAGGAGAGGAAATGCCCTTAAAATCTTTACTGTAACCAGGATTTATATACATATATATATATGTGTATATATATATATAGCTTCCTAACTCAGTAGCTCTAAGATATCCAGTACAAGAAGAACAAGAACACATCCGCATCAGAAGGTAGTGTGGGATGGATTCAAATTGGCTGTCTTGGAAGATACTGAATGAGTGCTTAACAGTTCTCCTTCTCAGCTTTTCTAGGGTGTCCCTCCACAGGTAATACGCCCAACTTATTCCTGGGCTGTCTACACAAGAGTTTATGCACTAATCATAAAAAAGCAACTTCTTGCGCTTTGGCAGAAAATATCACAAGCACTTATATAACTACAGCTGGGTTCATGTGTAGCATCGCCATGGAAAAACAGCCTTTTCATTAGCCCAGCAGCACTTACAACGGTGCTGGCACTGTGGTTTTATAGTGACACAATGAGAGGAGGCAGCCACGGTCAGACAGCAGTGCAAGCCATAAAGGAGCTGCTGCAAAGCTGCGCACCTCCTCCTTGGCCGTGGTGGTTCTGGTTGTCTGTCTGGTGATATGGCTGAAACGTATCTCAGTGAAAAAAAAGAAAAAAAAAAAGTGGTTCATGTCTGTCTGGATTCAGCTTCCAACTGAGCAAACACAAACGTCACCCAGCACAAATCAGTACTGCAGTTTCCTAAGCACCCCGTTTAGCTTGGGTGGTCAGCTACCAAGCCACTGGCTAGGCATCCCTCTCGTAATCCCACGAAACTTGTTCAGCTCATAGTTTGAAGCAGTCTTCGTGTAAACTTCATCCACTTCATCCCCTCATATGCTTTCCATTTGCAGTATCTCAGGCTCCACTGCAAAATTGTTGAAGGGACTTTAATAAATGGATGTTGTGAATAGACTGATACAAGAAGGAAACAAGATCTCTGGTGTCATCTGGTCCCATCACCTGTTATGGCAGGAAAGCACGTCAGCTCATCCTCTTCATTAATTTATCCAAGCTCGGTCTTAAAAACAGCTAAGAAAATTTGTCCCCACAGTTGCCATGGAAGCGTTAGTCTGATCCTTAAGGGCTGGCTTCTAGTTTCTTATCTACATCTGCTAATGGCTAGTTCATCCCTGTTTGTTCTTTTTCCAGTACTGACCATTTGGTTTAGTAACTAATGCCCTTCTTGGTGTTTCCTTCCCTGATACATATATAAATTTCTGATATATCCCAGTCTGCATTTCTCCAGGCTAAGCAACTAAAGCTCTTTTAATCTCAAACTGCACGTCAGGTTCTCATCTCCCTGCTGTCCATGCAGACACCTCCTGCATCCACTGCAGTGCCAGGTCATATTTTTGGAACAAAAGTGGCCAGAAATACACATGGTGTTCCAGGCACAGTCTTACCAGTGGTGTCTACAACAGTGTTCATGTGTTCCTTGTCTCTTCTGGAAACGCCCTGACTGGTAAGTAACCACAGCCAGAGGAGGGAGAAATCCTCTTTGTATAGCCACATAAGTACAGACAGCCCTTAAGGACTCCCAGGGTAAATAAGCAGTGCATTTACACGCAAAGCATACAGACCAGAAGAGTGCACGACACAGGTGGTGCTGGCGGTCGGGTGACAGTGCAGGAGACACTCACAGTTGTGCTACTCTCATCTGACAGGATTAAGCCAATTAAAAAATGACAACAGCTGCAAGCAGATGGCACTTCAAATACAGGCACTTTCTCCAAAACTGGTAGCAGAAGCAGCAGCAGCAACAACAGCTGTGCTGTAAAGACAATGAGATAGTGCACCAAGAAGCCCAGAAAGTATGTCGCCCTTCCTGAACCATCTTATACCTGCTCCTCTCAGACAGGCTGACACAATTTCTTACCCTCTATTTGTCTTCCAAGCTCCACTGAGCTAATGAGTGAGTGAATGATTAAGCACCAGCCCGTGCTACTCTATGCCCTGGATACAATTACGCAAATTATGGTGCCAAGTGAAACACTTGCAGCTCATTTCCTTTGCATGAAATGGCTTCAGAAGGGAAAAATTAAACTGAGGGTGCTCATGCAACCGCTGAGTGTACACAGCAGAAAGTTTCAACACCTCAGTAGGGAACGCAAGGAGAAAATCCCTTCTCCCCTCACATCTGATGCTTCATGTTGGAGCAGTCTCTACCACTACAGCCACAAAACCAGCCACCTCCCAGACAACCCATCCCCAGGCATTGTCCTGACAAGTTTTACTAACAATTAATAAATAATTGTTATAAATATGGATTCAAGCCTCCCTGGATCCAGCACCACACCCCTGCTACCAGTACTAGCCCTTTGCTGCCTCCTGACCCCCTGTCCAGCCCCATCCCTCCTTGCACCCAAAGAATGGAAAGAGGGAAAAAGGAAAAACGCAGACCCAGCTGGAAAGTCTCAGGCAACCCCGGCCACAGGGAATCATAGACTCACTGGCTGTGTGAAAGAGTTCACCAGCCATACGCTATGGTTTTATGATGGCTTCTGGGTTACATTTTATCTTTTTTCCCAGCAGACAGGGGTAATATAATACATATTTGTGTCAAATAATGTGTTGATCACACTGTTCATCGAAGAAAAAGGCAGCAGTGTGAAACATTACCCTGAAACTCATCCGCTTTTCCTTGGAGCAAGTAAGTTTCACACCCATATGCAAAAAGTACGAAGTAAATAGTCTCTAAACATAACTTAGGTAGGTCTGGAGAGCAGGGACCAGCTCTGCTCAATCCAAAATCTTAGAAACTTGCAGTATGTTAGCTTCATCCCTAAACTCCTTCATGGCTTCTTCCTAACTTGTTTTAATCTTTAATTTTATTGCAAAACTGTGAGTTTTCTTGCCTAGGTTCCTATCCTTCCTGCAGTGAGCTGCCACAGCTGCGGCCTGTGTCCTGCTCAGGTCTTTAGAAGCCAAGCTCTGGCTCCAACAGACATATTCAGGCGCCGTATCCTCAGATAAAGACCATTGCAGAACCTCTGGTGGATGAGGAAAAAGGATCCAGGAATTCACTCCATGACAAGGCTGCACACAGAAATATATCTCAAGAAAAAGAGATACAATGACAACACAACTGTCTTGGCCTCTTGGTTTTCACAGTAGTAAAAATCAACTGGACAAACATCAATAAAAACCCAGCCGTGTCAAACGCTCCCCTGTCATTTCAATTAATAAATTTACTCAACCCTGGTCAAATGCCGCTCCAGGTGTGTCAGGTATTTTATGCAGAGTTTTAATGAATGCTCAGCATTCCCCAGCCTACCCCAGTCATTTCTTCATTTTCGATCAATACACAGTGTCTCATCCTATTTTAAACCTCAATAGCCACAACAGTCTTCCATCATGTGCAAAGCACTCAACTGCCTTAGGGCACACTATTTTCCTCTAATTCTCCAGTACAATGGTTCTTTTCTTCTGCCCAATCCCTTTAAAAACAGAGAAATTTTGTAATAAGATTTGTACAAATCCCCTCATTTTCTGTTCATTAATTAGTTATAATGAAGCACCATTGATATAAGCTATGAAAAGTTACTACACTGCCTCTTGAACCCCTAGAGAAATTCTTACACTGAAGGCTTTCTACTAAAATACCTTCTCTGACAATAACCTCGGATACCTGTGAATACATCTCCTGCTCCTATCTGCTGACAGAGGGAGGCAGTAGCCCCTATTTAGCACTAATACGCAGCTTCACCTCCTTACATGTTTCCAACATGTAGCACAACCCGAGTTTTCTTTATGGCAACTGAAGTTTTCCCTTCCTGGCATTAATTGCACTTAACAAGGGTCTGCCCAGAGCAGATGGAGGCCAAGCTAGTCAAGAGCTTTCTCTTACGCAAAAGTCATGGCTGTAGGGCACAATTACGGGAAATAACCTTTGCAGGGGGAGAGGAGGAGGCAGAAGGTTGCTTTGGTGCACACACCCAGTAACACACAATGTCTGTGTGTGTGTGTATGTCTGTACTGGGGCACAAGGAGACACATTCCTTCCATGTGTGCCCACAAGCGGGTTTCTGGTGCGGCAGTATGCAATTCTTGTTAACAATAACTTCATGTTGCTTGCACAAAATTTCACTTTGTCCCTGCCAGGATGGATAAAGGCTGCTATTGCACAGAATCTCACTTAAGATGTGGAGTGCTTTTAAGGATGAAAGCACTCCAGGCCGTAGCAACTGCCTGGAAACCCAGCAGTGGGACTAATTCCCTGGCTAATGCCATACCATGATGTCTTTGTAGCACCACTTGTTACATGCTGCTTTTTCTGCCTGCACTTGAGTAGTCACAATGCATGAAGACAAAATATCTGCTACTAGTGCTTAACTGGTAGGTATGCGGTTACTGCACCAGCTCCTCCGTCTGGCTGGCTGGGTGTGGTGTACATACAAGTGGTGACACTTGGAGTGGCTATTCGTTACACAGCCACAAAGAACCCTTTGTCTCAAGATACTGAGTCCAGCTGTGCCTTCCATAGATGACTGTTAGGCTGAAACACTGTCATTAGAGTACATGTGAAGGAAGATGTTGATAAATTAGTCTAAAATCCCAGATTCCGTTCAAGAGGTTGCTTATGTGCTTATGTGGGCTGAGGTACGATGCTGTTTGCAGGCCTTTTTTATCACTGGGATGGGCATAACAGAAAAAGGACAATCTGGTCGATTAGAGCAAATCAGGTAAAGAGACTCATCTCACCTGTCTTTCACAGACAACCACCAACATTCAGCTATGATCCAGACTTCCCAGAACTGGGTGGTGCTGTATACAGAGAGGTATAGATAACTTGTCCCTGGAGAAGAGCCACATTTCACTTCAAGGTATTTTCTAAGGTGCAAGACTAACCACAACCAATCCATGAAAGTCAAGATTCCTGCAGGGGATCATTCAACTAGGAGGATACGCTCATTCAAAACCAAACACGTGCATTTTAAAAGCTGACAGGTAATAAAATAATCATAATGCATAAATAACGTATGAGGTAAATAAGCGATCTGGTTTTCAGTTGGAAGGTTACAAACAAGAAAAAGGTCAATTCACTGACTTCTCTTCCTTAATCTTATATGCACCATTGCAGTTTTGTCAGCTGGCTGTTCAACCCCTTCAGCCGATTTCAGACACTCTTGCCTTCACGCAAAGGGAGAGTGGGTTGCATGCTCCTTCCTATTACTGTTGCCATTGGCAAGGAAAGCAAAACACAAACACTCGTCTCCCTACCATGTGTAATTTGCAAATAAAAGCAAAGGACAGGCAGTCAAAGTTGCAGGGAAACAGATGCTTTGACTAACTGGAGTACCCTTGGATGTAAGGAGCCAGGGTGCTGGCTGTGGGTAGCAGCCCACCTCTTAGACAGACAGAACCAACATTTAAAAGAAAACCCTGATGCTCTTTGATTAGTATTGTTTAAGAGTGCCTTGCTGAGCCAGAAAGGAAGCATTCATTTGGTTTCTAAGGAGCACCACGAAAAAATACTATCAAAACAAGATAAACGGTTGCAGCCTGAACAAGGTTCTCAGCACGTAACCCCAGCTAGGAATTTCTCTTGTGAAATCAGGTTCTTCCGTGCTTCCAGGTCCACCTGTTGGGAGAGACACAGCTGGATGAATGCGCTTCCACCGCTGCACCATTCACGTGAACAGGCTTTGTGGAGGTATGTGTGGGTTTGAATTTATTGTAAAGCTTGCACAATGGGCTCTGACACCCAGGTGGCGCCTGAACCAGCCCTTGCAATGGACAGCTGGGTGTTGAGGTGCGCCAAGCCCACGCAAAAGCTAACCTGAAGGCACAGCAACACTTTCACACCCTCTCCTGCCCACCCACTGCTGTTCCCTACCTGGAGGTTACAGACTTCCCTCCGCACTCCCTCTACACTTCCAGCAAGGTGTTATTCTCCGTGAAGCATGTCTTATTAACGATGCTACATACAGCTCAGGAGAAATGCAACGTTCTTCTTGCTTAACAGTTCTCTAGTGGAAGCAAACCCAGAGAAATGAGTTGTAATGCATAGTACGGGTTGACAACACCAGCCTGCGAATGAGACAGAGAGCAGCAAGCAGCTGGGAATCACCCGCATCTTTAAAGACAGTAAAATCACTTTACTGACACCATCTTCCTTCTCTGAGATGCCATTTCCCAGCTTTTCATGTTTCTCCAATGGATTCTCCCCTAATTTAGGAAACAAGTCCCTTCCTGAAAGATGGTCCAACCCCATTTTATGTACCATAAAAGCCTCGGAGACTACACCTATATAATTTTTTTTGTTTCCCTTTTCCATCTGTATTTATTCTTTAAACAGTTGTGGCTTGGTTTTAACAGTGCTTTTACTCCTGCACCTCTTGTATCAAGTGTGGCAAAGGAAGTCAAGGCCAGTGCAAGGCTTCTTTCTGTAGTTAACTGAAACACTTTTCTACTACAGTCAAGCAACAAGATGTCTGCCGTCAAATTATGATTGTGAGAAAAAGCAAGAAATGGAGGCACATGAAACAAAGTCACTGTTTGTACTTCTCTTGAAGGACTTCTCTGGCTGTCATTGAATCTAGCTCATGTCCTTATTTCTGTAGGTTAAGCATGGAAATCTTCCTGGGACGGAAGGCTGCAATAATGGCTCCTTGAGAGCTTCCTCTTAGGTTTACAACTTATTCCTCCACAGCAGAACAATTCCAAAGGTCCAGGATGCTGTGGATGTGCTGGTGACACCTTCCCCTGCTTCCCTCTGGAGGTCCTAATTAATGGGTGGAGGCAGACTGAGGGAGCTGAAACTGGAGCCAGCATCACAAGGTGTTGAAGAGCCAAAAAGGAACAGGCACAGCAACTTCCCTTCAGAGATGAAGGCTGGTGTTAAGACTATAGAGGTGTACAAACGGGAAAAAAGGAAGCAAGATAACTAATTAAAAGACAGTGTTTGTCACTGTATGTAGTCTTCACTAAGATATTTAAGAACTCCAGACAGCTGGAGAGAAGCATTTGCCATTAAGCAATTCAAGTTGAACACAAACAGAGAGTGGGGAACATATCCCACTTTATGTTTCTTGGCTGAGCCATGTCTATTTGTGGGTTTTATAAATTTTTCTGACTGTCCCACTGTGGTTTCCTCTGATAGCTGCTGGGGCTGAGAAGACAATTGTTTATGGCCAGAAGGAAAAAAAATGGAGGACGTATCAGCACAAATGCTTACTCTGAAGGACACTAATGTAGAGTAACTTATTGTGCCTGGCATTCATACATGTTAGTGGGGAAAAAAAAACCCAGAAAATATCTTCTTGCTTATAATAGACTCTTGAATTTCCCCTTGAAGTATGAAATTGGATTACTAGCATGATTAGTTTATACATTGCATTACTGTGCAGTTTAAACTGCTTGGCATCCTTTCTTCTAATTGAAGAGCATTGCTTACAACTCAGCAAGGCCACCATTTTGGGGTATCCTGGTTCTTCGCAGATGCCCAAGTGCTGGAAAGTGCCCATGGGAGATTTAACTGAGGTGATGCAAACACTGAGCACATCCATTCTACAGGCAGACTGGGCACTACCCAAGTCACTGGAACAAGGAGGAAGCGTTGTTCACAGGCAGAGCAGGCACTCAGCAGACAAAGGCAAAGCCTTTAAAAAGGCGCATGCGCTGGGGAGAGTTGTGGAAGGATGCTGTAGCCCTGCGTTCTGCTCATATCCTCTTCTGCATGATGGCTAATCAGCTGTGCACAAATAATGACAGTCTCTGCTGAAGCTTCTCTGTGGTTAAGGATGGTCCTGGGGCATCACGTAGATACTTGAAATTTTAACCATTGGTAAACCACTTAACCAAAAGGTAAGTCCTCCCTTTTCTCCTGACACTTTATTTATCACACTGTTGTCACCTCTTCACAAGTGGCTTATCAGGATGAAGGACTTGGCCAGCACTTCATCACACTTGATAATGACTATTATCACGTCAATGCTGAGCACAAACAGGTCTGTTTGCTGAGTCAAAAGCAAAGCTATCCTCTTTATGCTGAAGAACAATTATCATGCAAAGTGAAGACTGGTTATTTGCACTCCATGCAGGTGTGGAACTCTGTCCAGTGTTTACACGCAACAGCTGGTGGTGTTGTTATTCTTCTTAGTAGGCAAGATAAATTGCAAGCAAGCACAGGGATTTGCCCCAACTTAAGCAGGAAT
>NW_010117559.1:32213-58126 GCF_000699245.1 Pterocles gutturalis
ATCCAGTGTGACAGAGACTGGTTTCAGGGAGAAACACAAAATGCTATGCCCCAGAACTCCCAGCCAAGCCCATTGAGAACCAGTTGGCCCATCCCCATTTTTCTCATTCTTGGCTGCTCTCCCTAGCAGGACTGTGGAATTCACTGGTCTTTTCTTGCTGCTCAGGTAGAGGTCTCTGGAGACGCTGGCTGATATTTCTTAAGAAGCACTATCAGAGGAATCATCTTCAAAAGTACCAATATTAGCCAGTTTTGCCTCATCCATTAATCACAGTTTATCTCCTTGAAATTGGGTGCAGAACTTCACCCGGCTTCAGTAGGAAGAAAGCAAAGGCACTGCTGAGACATTAAGCACCTTTGCTAAAACTGAGCTCCATTTTACACAGGAGAAACAGGCAAAGGCATGACTTCCAGAGTGCCTGCAGCACTCCTGGGGCAGATCCACCCTGGAACAGGCTGTCCAAAGAAGCTGTGAATGCCCCATCCCTGGAGGTGTTCAAGGCCAGGCTGGATGAGGCTTTGAGCAACCTGGTCTAGTGGAAGGTGTCTGTGCCCATGGCAGGGGGGTTGGAACTGGATGATCTTGAAGGTCCCTTCCAACCCAAACCATTAATTAAAAGCCATGTCTGAAGATCTACCAGAAAAACCAAGAGGGGATCCAAGTAGCCACCCTGCCTCCCCTTGCCTGCCTCCTTTCAGAGCTCAAGTCCTGGGGGATGCTGGTTTGCTCAAGTTGCAAAAGGACCGGATGAAGGGCCATCCATGCTGAATAACAGTCATCTAGGTTTGTCCTTTCTCCCCACACCACCTCTTTGTGCCAAACACAGTTGTGTACACTGAATTCTCCCCAAAGGGTGTGCAGTGTAAAACTGCTAGCCCTTCCCTCAATCCACAGTCATGTGACTGACCTGTGTGTCTGCCTCCAAGGTCTTAAGAAACTAGGGAAGGATTCTTAAAGTGTTATTAAGACATTTTGATAATTTTAATTACAAAGTAAGTGTCTTTTGACACACAAGGGCTGTTCTTGGTGACAACTGCTCTACTGTTCGCTGTTGTCATGCTGCATTTCAGCTTTTGCATCTTTATGATTCCTTAAACTCCATTAAAAAGAGTTTAATATGCATACATTACAGTTATTTTAGACAGAAAGGACATTTTTTATTTGCCTTTAAGGAAAAACCACATGCTGTTTTTAAAAAAGTATATATTCAGGGGGGTAACTGATATGAAAAGAGAAGAGGATGTTCTTGAAAAAATACATTAAGCAACATAAGTTCTTACTTTTAAGTAAGTAAACTTAAAACAGAGTAACTGTGTGCACAAAAATCTGAGTTGTGGCTCTGCTTATATTAAGCCCATTGCTGGACACAGTGCAAAAAATAAGCTAGAAAAAGGATGAGTCTTCCTGAGGCCATTATTGAAGACATAGAACTGTATGACTAAAATTAAGTCACTCTGCAGAAAAACATTTATGCAAATTCCCAGGCATGTTTAGGATGTTGAGTCAATTAAATTAAGAAGCCTAGATGACAAGGTTCGCTGTTTCTCACAAACTCACCAGTGGTGCTAGGAAAATACTTTCTCATTTGTTATTTTCTTCTCTTTTCTTCTCTTGGGTCATAGCAACATAATACTTAGACTCAAGAAAACTTAATCTCAGTTTCTCTGCCTCAGTTCCAATCCTTGTCTTAGCAACACTGCCTTAGGAGAAGTCAGTGTAAATCCAAAAAAGACAGCAGAAATCTTCTGCCTGTCCTTGAAGTGCATTGCTGATCCTTCCTGCCTGCCCATTCACTTTTTCTGAAACTGAAGCTGACAGTGGAATGAAACAACTGACATTTTTCCTATCTCCTTATTTTCCTCCTTGCTGATTTTACAATTTCCATCTGCCTTAGACTCTACACTTTGATGATGCTGTGTCTGCTTCAAAGCAAACACCTGTTGTAACTGCAAGGGAAGCAAAAGTGAGTGACAGAAGCACAGCACCACCTCCCACTGAACAGGGTACAAGACAGTAACAGTCCAAATCTTTGTGTCTCAGAAGAACATCCACAAGGACAGACTCTTATCTATATTCCTCAAAAAGTCTCCCTTGCTTTGAAGGTCCTGTCAACAAGGCACAGGTAATCAAGGAGCCTCTGAGACTTTCATGTTTCAGTGCTGGTATCTAAGGAGGTTTTGTAAATTATCTTATTATTTCTTCTGGCACACCTATATTCAAGTTCTTTACCTTGAAGGAGGTGAGCTATCTTTCAATACACTTTCAAATCTCACATAACAAGGGGCACATACACCTCTCCTGACCAGGAAGAAGCATGGAGCTCAGCTCTGGCTTGTACTAGCTGACACACTGATGCTTATGAATATCTCCTTCCTCTAGGGTAATGAGATAATGGAAGCATTTGCTCGCTGATTTTCTATGCAATGATTTTCAATGGAAAAGTGCTTTTATAAATCTGTAAATGAATCACAACCTTGAAATGGAAAAATGTATGCTCTGTGCTGAGAACAAAGGCTGAAATGAAAGGCCGGCTGCCTCGCCTGGAAGTTCCCTGGAGAGGACCATCCTGTATGAATTAAAAGCCCAGCAATTTGGTTTGATAGCTCAGCATATTTTTTTTGGTGCTCTCACTCAGATACACTATAGTAAAAAAAAAAATGATATGGTCAATGACAAGAAAGCTAAAGATGCTCATAGAAGAGATTCCAGAGGATTAAAATGTTGCATCAAACCATCCAGACAACCTTCCACCTCTCCTTTGCTTAAGCCCTCTGACAGCATTTGAAAGCATTTTTAAAGTTTCTAATATTTAATTGTCTGACTGGCAGCATCATTCTTGCCTGTTTGATCTTCACAAGACATGGGAAGATGAGCCTCACTAAAAGTGATAACTCTGAATATGGCAAAACAATGTTTAACTCTGGTGTTACCCAAATTCAGAAAAATTCTCCTTCTTGGATGAGACACTGCTAGCAAGTTGGCCTCTTCCCAGAGCCCTCCAGTACATCACCATTCCCTATGCCTTTCTGGAAAAGGTAGCCAAAAGAGACTCAGTGTACCACCACCAATATGCAAAAAGCACTGCTCCTACCAGCCCATCAGGTCTCATTTTAGAAGACCAAATTTGCTTGACAGAGGCCTCTGAAGTTTATATAACTTGATACCTCTTGCACTGCTTAAGCTATTATCTTACTATGAATCCTAGTCCTGGCAGTTCCTTTCATCTCCTCTAGACCCTGTTATCACTGTGGCTTATTTTAATACTGCCTCTCACACACTGAACAATCCTCCAATGAACCACAATAGCCAAAACACTCTTTACTTCAAAAGCACCTGTAAATTTCCAGTGATTCCTGCCACAATAGTCAATCATTCCACCAAAGCAATATTTAGCCTCAGTTGGCCCTGAAACCTCTCCACTTAGAAGCCCAGAACAGTATGCATCACATAATTTGCACTCTGGCATGCAGAGGGAACGCGTATTTGCTCATACAACAAAGGACACCTAAACTTTGCTGATGTGATGGACAGACTTCCAGTTATGTGTCAGGATATGATCCTCTTGTGATCAACACTGTGCTGCTCATCTTAATTAACTTGTCTCACCTCTTCTCATTGAATTCTGTCACACATTTTACCTGCATACCTGGGCATGTGGAACATCACATAAGCATCTCATATCACCTAACTCATGCGATCGGAGGGGCAGACATGCACACAGAACAGAGGGATGGGATCCCAGCATTTCATTGTATGACCAGTGTGCTTTGAGATGTGTGACAGGGAAAAGATGCAAACTGCCAGAGCCCTTCACCCATCTGAAGGGGAGATGTTGGCCATACAGTGCCATGAGTGCCTCCAAAGGAGGCATCACACTCCACTCTTGCTTGAACCACCTGCGCTTGGGGGCCAAGCTTGACCATTCCTCTGCTGGTGAATCAGAAATGTTCAAGCTCGCCCTATTCAATCCACTTGACCTGCCATGAACCTCATCTTTTGCAGAAAGGGTCAGCTGTAGGTTAAGCAGACTATCCTAGCAACTGCTCTAACTGTTGAAGGCTTTTAGTCAACCCTCAATTTGTAAGAGATTTAAGGGCTCTTTCAAAAATGCTCCACTCCCCTGGAAGCAGGCACTGCGAAAGCATCGCTCTCGGTCTGCCAAGAACAGGTGTCATATTTGTTGAGAAGAACTCAAAGGCAAAAGATCCGTTAACATTCTTGCACAAATCCAACAGTTTGCTCTGACAGACTTTAAAAACCCCTTCTGAAAAAAAAACATAATAAATAAAGCCACCCAACCCTACAGGCAATTAAGTCCTGCCTAAGGAGACATTTCCGTTGCTGCATTTTTTGAACGATTTAAGAATAAGAGAACATTGAACAATTTAATGGACCTTACAATTCACAGGTGTAAATCTAAAGTAATAATCAGGTCATGAATTCTGGGGGCACATGGAGAGCAACTAAGAAAACATGTTCCACATGAAGAGTCTGGACTTACTGCTACAACAAAGTGCGGGAGTTTTTATCTTTAAGGTCACTTCAGTGACAAGTTACTCTATCCTATTTAAAAACACCGTTTGTTCCTAACCAGAAATAAAATCTTTTTCAAGACATACACTTTTAGTGTGCCTTAAATTAGAGGAGAATCTTCATGTGCATCAGGACCACTTCACGAACACCCAGAAATCAGTGTGTAGATGTCAGCAGCTCCTGTATGACCAAGTTTAGCCCTCCAAATGCAAAGTGTGCAGCCCTCACGTATGCTAATAAAAGCTGAGAATGCTGTATGCAAAAACAGAACATGACCCAGAAGCCATAAAGGTAATACTATGGAATAAAATCAAGTTTATCACATTAAACATATGCAACCAAATGATTAATGGAAAACTCAAAGGCAAAACATTTTGTTTTGACCTATTTTTGTTCTCAAATGTATTTCAAGAACTCCTTCTGGATGTATCTTTAAGTAAATTTAGAGATCTTAGCCATATACCATAGCTCTGAGTCTCCTACTTCAAAGAACAATACAAAATGTGCATGACAGGACTTATGCTGAAAGTACCCTAACAGCAATTCCCACCTCTAAATGGTGGATAATACTGTATTTTAACAAAGCTTTCCCCCTGGATTGAATACAACAGAGGTAATGAGCAGGAATTATCTGGGAGGTCTGTCTCATTACCTAACATAATGATAATATTTTGCTGCTAAATTCTGCTCAACAATCACAAAGAAAATCTCCAATGGATGTTCACCACTTGTCCTTGTGCGACAAGTTGCCCTCGGTTCATGTATCCTCGAATCACGGAGCGCGGTGCAATTTGACCTGTTTGATGGACACGTGCAATGACAAGGCAAACTATTTCACTAGAAGAATGCAAAGACAGTGAAAAATACTTTGTGCACACCACATTTATTCTGACTTCTTCATACAAAGTTCTAGGCTTGCTTTCATTTCAGAATGCGGCCACTAGCTCTGCAGCATTTTTCCCTATTTCAGGTTTAGTCATGACTCCTCCAAGAGGCTCCCCACATGGTGCTGAAGGCTCTGCAGCAGCTGAAGGACATATATAGCCATTTTGGGGCCCGTCGGGTATATTAGGTGCCAAACGTGTTTCTTCTAAACCTGCCGTGCAAAGCCTCTGCATCACTTTTCTTGGGGTCTCCCACTGCACAAAGGGCTGTTTGGAAGTGCGGTGGGAATGACCATGCTGTGCTGCATGCACTGAGAAACATCAGCAAGCTCATACATGGTCTGGCTGCAATTAAAAGATTAGCCACAATGGTCAGTGACTTTTCTTGCTCTCGTCAAATTCTGCAGTTGATGATCTTGGATTCATTACAGCAACACATAATTACAGCAGCATGCCAAGCTGGACAAATGTAAACTCCGTCTGCTGCAGCGTCTCTTCTGTGTCTGTGTCACAATTCTTGCAAACTCCAACCAAGCCATTAACTGCAGAAGAGACAGGCTGATAAAAAAACACAGTAACTCACATGGCATTTCCATCATAAAATATGCAGTGCCATACAAATATCTAAACACACTGAGATGACACGCTCTATGGTTTGATTAGTAAGAACAGGTTAGCAGCTGGGACTGCAGGAAAATGAGGCATGACTCAGCCATTACTGATTTTTCTCCCTCCATCAGGTCTGTGTTCATCTAAGTTTTTTTATGGACTGTCTGGCATACTGTTGAGGAAGGAGGCATAGGGAATTTAGATTAGTAAGATCCCTAATGGTACATGGAATAGGCACAGTAGTGATATGATAAAAAGAAAACACAATATTACTATTCTCCACGCCACAAAAGGCACCTACTTAACAAAGTTTTTCATTTTGTTCTTGCTAGTGAATTAAAAGTGGGGTATACAAAATCAGATTTGTTTTTGCTTTTGCAGAACCTCATGGATTTTAGTTTTTAAAAATCAAAACTGAAGTATTTCTCATCTTGCTTCCTCCCTAGCCAGGCGTATGGAGTTTATGAGGTTCAGACAGACATCACTTTTTTTTACTTGTTTCACTATCAAAGTAATTTACAAATTATTTGGGACTTGCAAAGACTAAGCAATTAGGATACTGCTATAGAAGAAAGTCAGATTGTGAATCACTGTGTTTCTTAATTTTGCCACAGTCCCTGACAAAAATGGCATCTGAGATAAGTATTTCTAGATTTATTTAATCTGTAACTAGCAAAATAAAAATGTTCCAGAAAACATGAGCTTTCTAAGTCCTAACCTTCATTAAAAAAAAAAAAAAAGAAAGAAAAAAGATGGCAAGCTGTGCAGGAAGTGAGCAAATTGTTTTGTGTTTGCTCAATACAAAACACACTTCTTTGAGCCTAACAAAAACATAATTTCCTCTGACAGGTTTTATCTTGCATTTTCCCATATATGTCAGCCGATTTTTTTTCCCTTTTATCTAATCAAACAAAATTATTATTTTTTTAAGCTTAGAATAGGCCTTCTGGGAATGGGAGCTGAACAATGTCAGTGTTACACAGTTCCATAAAGGCACACGGTAAATAGGCAGAGGAATACAACATGTGATACTCTGGTCACAGTGGAGTTGACGAGGTATCCGTCATTAACTGAACTAAGGTGAGGAATTTATCCAGTGCTTCTGCTGGTCTCCAGGGTTCTGCAGCAGGAGTTGATGAGCAGGAGAGCTGAGCAGGCTCCTCTGGCTCTGGGCTCAGCTGTTTCTTGCCTCTCTTCCTCTTCAAAATGAAGTGATAATACTTTTAGGGGAAGCAGGGGAAAAAACCTGAGAACAGTAATTCGCTTTTAAAACCTGCTTTCTAAGCACTCAGTCCTGAAGTCCCCATTCTCAGCTTCATACAAACAGACAAGTAAGTCCAAGGGACAAGAATGAGAGGCTCAGGCTTGGCACAAGTTTCCATTTAGTTTGGGTCTGAAAAGGTACCCTAGGACTTTCGCTATCCCAAACAACAAAGATCACTAGATGTAATTTTATTTTCTTCCCGCATCAATGACTACAGCTACTGTCCTCACTATATTCAGTTGCCTTTATCTTCCCTCATAAAAGGCACATCAAGATGGAGAAGGGCCTCTCTCTGTCTCAGACATTTTTAGACCAGTACTGCGCTATCATTGTGCCTTCCTGATAATCCTCAAATCTACTTCTTGCAGTGCTGTTAATGGAACAGCATCCTGTTTGTATGGAGGCAGTTTTCAACAAAAGCAGGCTCTGCCCTCTGGGATTCATATACTCTCACTTTAATTAAAAAGAAATCCCATTAAAACTTGCCACTGCCACAGGTGAACCAAATTAATTAAAAAAAAAAAAAATAGAAGATGGGAACAAAACTGTTTTCAAGAGGCAACAACTGCAGCTTAAATCTGTACACTTTCAATAGTATAAATTAAAACTTACAACTTGGAAGTAGTTTCCTCAGGTCTGAGGAAATCCACTGAAAGGGTGTAACAGTGACTAACACGGTGCCCACTAAATCTGCTCGAGGGAAAGGAACACTGCTTATTTTTAGGTCCAATTCACTCAAAACTGCATACATGCTAATGATGGTCACAAAAATTTTACTGCAGATGAAGAAAGTGTTTAAATATTTACTTCCTAAAAAAAAAAAAAAAGAACAAGCCCAAAAGCAGAATAAAATTGCTCTACTTACAAACAGAGTCACATTTGGGACATCTTTGTTTTGAAGCTTTCAATAACTGAGGCAGGATGTGTTTGCTTTCAATTTCCTACTATTAAGGAATATGGGTTTGACCTGCTGCTGCAGATGAACTTTGACAGGGTGTGCAGCTGAACTAGATGAATGATGGCAGAAAATGAGACACAAATTAAGTTCCTTCTGGCTCTTCTTATTGCTCTGTCCTTCACCTGTGTCTGAAGAGCCAAAGGGATCGCAGAGAGAGGGAAAAAAAAAGGGTAGATGGCCAGGCTCTGCTTTGGCAGCTCTGTGCATGGCTGGGTAGTTGCGAGGCTGGGGAAGGAAAGCATTGCAACAGCAAGAAAACAGCAGCTTTAAAAGAGCATCTGATAGTCAGGTCGTAGAACCATAGAATCACAGAATGGTTAGGGTTAGAAGGGACCTTAAAGATCATCTACTTCCAATCCCCTGCCACGGGCAGGTGCACCTCCCACTGGACCAGGTTGCTCAAAGCCTCATCCAGCCTGGCCTTGAACACCTCCAGGGATGGGGCATCCACAGCTTCTCCGGGCAACCTGAGCCACTGCCTCACCACCCTCACAGGAAAACATTGCTTCCTAATATCTCATCTAAATCTACCCCCTTTTCAGTCAACATAGACTTCCCTGAAGGCAGAGCAGGGTGAACTTCCAGGGTGACCCCAAGAATCACAGATACCACCCTTAAAAAGATAAGTACACATGGGGGGACTGAAAAAAAACCCCACACCAGGCAGTATATATGTGGGGAGTGATATGGTAACACAGTGGAAGTAAAAAGCCAAGTAGGAGAGGGTGCTACCTCTAATTTTTGTCTTGGCTCAACATGAAGTTCTCTTCAGATTAGCCAGAGGTCTTAAGGACTACAAACTTTATGCCAGTCTCATCTGAAAATTTGCCCAGCTGTCCTTATCTTCAGACAGAAATCTTCTTTTTCCCTGTCTCTTCCAAAACCTATGGAACCTACTGTTCCCCAACACACCACTGAAAATAAGCAAATGCTGGCAATAAGCCTCGGCACCAGCCTACTGTGGAAAGTGGTAGGCTGAAGAGCTCTCACTCTGCCTCTCCCACTCCTGTCCATGCACTCTGACACCTCCCATATTTTAGGAAAACTCTCACCCACTTGGGAAAAAGACCATAAAATATGAAACTGCCCACTCTCACCTTCCTTGGCATCTCTGGTTTTGCATCCTTATTCCTGAACACATTCATGGTCAAAACCTGATCACGACACCAGCACACACAGCATTTGTTAGAATCCCTCTAGAGCTCTTCTCTAAAGGTGAAACAGACTGGTGCTTGCCTCTGTTATGGGCTAAACAGCATCAAAAACAGAATTCTGGCAGGACAGTGATTTTCCATGTGTACTATCACTGTTGCAGCAGCAGTGTTCATGACACAATAGGACAGTCATGTTAGATCTGCTCTTGACAGTGCCTCCCTGACAGGGCAGCTCATGGAGCTGGGGTGGTGAGGCTGGATGCCGTCTGGGGTCACAGCAGCACAGCCGAAGGCACAGACTGACCTGAAGAATCTTTATTATAAATGGCAAAGAATCCTGTCTGCCCCGCAAGACCCAAAGAGTGCTCGAAAGACAAAGAGAAATATTTGTAAACAGCAAAAGAAATGTTATTATGACTCATTAATGGCTTAGGAGACATACATGATCATTTTTGGAGAGAACATGGATTATGGACGATCTGTTGATCTGTTTCACCCTGAGTAGCACGTGAGCATTTCTGATAGGCGTAAGGCTGTAGAGTGTGATCAGGCTGCATTCCTTGACTGCCTTGCTCTCCACTGAGATGCAGCTCATCCAGGGTGTGTAACATTCCCTCCCAGCCAGTGTAAGTCACTTTTCATTGCTAGCAGCTATCCCTTGACTTCTTGAGATGACAAAAGGTGCTCAGGGAAGAAGGTGTGATCTTTAATCCCTAGGATTAAAACTTGGTCAATGCTGGACCTGAGGGATAAGTTTTAAATGTAAACAGAAGCAAGGAAGCACAACCTCAGTCAAGATTTTATTTTCTGCCTTCTGCAGATGAAGACCCAACAATTGCAAAACATGTTTTGAGAAGAGCTGGCTGTTAACAACTCATTGGTCTCTTTCAAAATGTTGACTTGAGCAAGAAAGCATTTCTATCCTGCTAATGCCTTTCTCTTAGACCTTCTCCTTCTTTCTGTCAGCCAGTTGTTCAAGTCTACCCGTACACTGGTATTTCAGTGATGTTCTAGTTTTAAGCAGTGTGCTCAGGTGAGTTAGTTCAGACCCAAAGACCTCAGGCAGCTTGCCAAAGTCATGCTAATTAGCTGGCTGAGCAAGCAGTATGTTAGCTTTATAGCAGCACTTGCAGACTTAAGTTGTATCAACAACGAAGCTGGAGGGTGTACACGCTAAGTGTGCAAAAACAAGCACCAGAGGATAATTCACTGATCAGAAAGACTCTGAGTTAATGATGACCAGACCAAATCAAGGTTCTATTACAAATGCATTCTGACCAAGATACTCTTTACCAACTGAACTAGGGAGAATAGTTTGAAATTCAAGTGGACACAAACTCAGATCTGATTTCAAGAATTTCCATATGGAAAAAACGTGAAGAACTGCTGGTAAGTAATGGATGCATTGAGGGCCAGTAAGATTCTGAGCTGGAAAATGTATGTGTGACAATGGTGAAATTTCCAAACTGCAGAGGATTAAAATCTAATTGGATTTGAAGTTGCTGATAAAAAGCCTTAAGTTGCAAGGCAGAGGAAACCATATTTGAGTAGGATCCTCACCATCACTGCATTATTTCCATAACCAAGACAACCACTGAAGCTACAACATGTTTATGAGCCCTGACTTGAGTCAAATTTATGTCATTCACTGCCGTACCCCTTGGATTTTCAATCACTTTTGTGCAGTGCTGTCCCACATATTTTCCATTTAGCTTCTTTTGACAGATTTCAACCTTTTTTTCCCCTTGCACTTTCAATACTGTCCCAGTTATGCATCACCAGGGAAATTTCAAAAATTTTCCAGCGAGTTGTCTTAATTGACTAAAAAATAGTAAGGGTCATATGACAAAACATTTCCTCCTGGCTTTAGATTCTTCCTGTAAACTTGATCAACCTTATTTTCTGAGCTAGAACACTGACGGACTGATCAAAAGGAGCAGCGAAATGGCCCTAATCAGATTTTAGACCCGACCACCTCTCTCCCTCCCTCCCTCTGCCTCTGATTTCAGCTTCTTATCTTAAACCAGTCATGCCATCTGTAGGGGAATGGCAATTAAATCCAAATCTGCCTGAAATAATCAGAAAACTTTTTGCTGAATTCATTGTCCTTGCACAGCCTCCAATGCCTGGCAAGACTGCTGGAAAACCTTCCAGAGTAGGACATAACCATGGGCACCATTTGTTAGGCAACTCTTGTTTAGTATGAAACAGTCTTTAAAGAATATATTGAAATGGGTATTAAATCAAGGAACCTATAAATGCTGGTAACGAAATGACTGGCATACACATCCCTTTCCAATTACATGAAGACCAAACAAAGTGGTGCACCACGCACGTATGCTTTCAAATCAAAATATTCATCTGCATCTCCCCAACTAAAAAAAAGGTCAGTACTCAACAGCAGGCACACAAAACCAGCTGTGTATTAATAGAGACACATTGACATGGAGACTCTTTACAAATCTGCTTCACGTGATCAGCTTTATGAAGATGATGACTCGATGGAGAAGTCAAATGTTTGGGAAGGAGACAGAAGTCACTCACATTTTGGGACAGTTAGTCTCTAACTAGGAAATTAAGGGGAAACTTACTTTGAAATTAAGTACCCCTGTACTGTCTTGCAGAACCTCCATGCAAATTGCCCTGCTTAAATCTTCTCTGAGTCTGATTCAGCCTCAAAATCCTCATGCTTCAGTACTTCGTCTATTTTAGTCAACCTATCAGTGCCCGTAAATAAGGTAACCAATATATACCAATTTGAGAATATAACATATCTAAAATACTAACTGTTGTTTGTTTTTACTTGCATGCATTCATATTTGTGCAGGATATAGGTGATGTTCTGCAACTTCTATACTAAAACCAATGCCTTGAACTGAATGTGCCATATTCCTTTAAATTCCTCTTCAACAGATCTAAGCATCTGGTAGACAACAGACACGCTTTAGGAAAGCCAAGGACTAAGTACAAGATCTTGTGAAGTCATTGTTATCCAAACTAACTCTAGAGAGGCTAATGCAGACTTGAAAGACTGCCCTACCACAGCTCCAGGGCAACTGGACAGAGCCGCTCAACTCCCATTCTGCTTCCATTATCACCACATATGGCAACCTAGCCACAGTCCAAGAAAACAAATGGAAGGGGCTTTGGATCAACCCATGCCACCTGCTTAGATCATCCTTGCACCCTTCAAGGTAAGCCAAAAACCATTGAGCAGGCAGGTGAGTACTGCTCCATGACTCCGTGCAGCTGTGGCACGCTGCATTCTCACCACCTCCCCACCCATGTTAACTAGTGTTGCATGATTCAAGCTAGCAATTAAGAGTACAAAACAATTCTTCCTGACATCACTCCAGCCTCAGATGGTGAGAGCTTCCTTTTGCCCCACCTCTGACTGGCTATTTCCTCCATCCACTTCCCAGGTTTATGACGGCTTCAGGGTGGAGTAATCCAAGTCCAGAACCACCAAAAGCACTACATATTTCATACTATTAATATCTGTTCCACCTACAACCAAGGAATACCCAGTTCCAGCAATGCAAAGTATGGACAAGCAATAAGCAATAGGCCTGATCCTGCCCTGCTGCAATGAAAAAAAGATGGTGACCTGTGGAGGCTCCTTCTAACTTCTGTGAGTGTCTGGTCCTGCAGGGTGGAACACAGCTATGACTTCTAAAAGTATGTCCAGAAACAGTGAGAGTTAACCTAGATGGCTGAAATTAAGAACCTACCCCACATTTTACATCATCCTTCTCTTCACCCGTGGTAGAGGAGCTGACTTGTTACCTAGAGTCAAACCAAGAGTTGTAGAAACTTCAGCCTGTCAATCACAATCATTAAAAAATTTTTAGGTTTGAATTTTACTGGAACTAGTACACAGAGTCAAGATGATTGTGTTCTCTGCGTAGCAATGCTGCCTACTGAGCAACAAGCTATATCGCCTTTCTTTATTGTCTGTTTTGTCTACTTAAGATTTTGGGCCAGAAAGTGTACCTTATGAAGAGATTGATATAATTACTTAAATCCAATTTCCAATCTTAATTAGGGATGTAATGATGAACTATTAATAATATTCAGAGCAGCATTAATCTATCCCTGCTATTTCATTTGAGTGGTAGCAGGAACTAGACCATGAGGGAAATAAATTAAAGACAATTCAAGTTCTCAGAGAAATGTCAGAACAAGAGCCTGGGATTTGCATTCCTAAAAACTGCGGAAATCCCGCGGGTACCAAGGAAAACAGGAAAAGGTGGGCTGGTGGGCTTACTCACAGTCTGATAAAGTAAAATAAATGCACAGGACATCACAGGATTCAGACCCTGATGCTGAGCCTGTACTTCAAGAAAAGTAACTTCAACACAAACCGAAACAGGCTAGTGTCAAAACCTAAGTTTAGACATCTTGCCTGATAAATACAGAAATGGAATATACCCCACCCCGCTACCACCCCTATAGATAATTTTCCCACTCCCTCAATGGGAGTCAGGCTAGACAAGGCATGAACTTCTTGCACCGGGTGTCAGATGCCAGCGGTGCTTGACTCGGTTAAGAAGCCTCTAATAAAAAGGCAAAATGCTTAACACATAATTGCTAAGAAAACTGAGTTATAGTCACACTCCTCAGAAAAAACACATGACTGTATGTACTCTGCATGGCTCCAGTGTTTTGCCACAGCAAACTCAGTTATTTGCTGGCATAATTATCAAAATGCTTCATAGTGAGCACTATAAAAAAGACTTCATTCTCAATCAACTATAAAATTAGCCAGAGGAATCTCCGAATCTTCAGAAGTGCATGTCTTTTGTGGAAATTAACTGAACTATGTTTTAAATTAAAAAACAAGCAAAGAACTAATTTTTCAATTCTTAACCGAATTGCTGAAACCTTCAGAGTGGCAGATGAATCTTTAAAAGTTTTCAGTAAAATCACACGGTTATACACTGAGGAAAACTAAATCCTTGCTACTTTTTTCGCTCTCAACAATATCAGTTTACAGCTCAACAACACAAGGGTGGAGGAGGAAATTCCTTTAGTCTCCCCTTCCAAAAAAAAAAAAAAAAACACAGTTCCTTTTCAACATGCTTTAGTACAATGAGTTTGTCATCAATTGTTTGCAGGAAACATCTCACATTTTTTCCTTCTATGCAATGAGTTTGATCCCAGCAGGTTGACTTATTAAAAAAAAAAAAAGCGTCACATACATATGAAAAGCAAAGGAGAGACAAAAGCCATGGTCATGTAAGAAATCAGAACTCTCATTGACCTCAGTAAAAGCACCCACACAACACTCACAGAAGATCCAGGCAATGTACAAACACAGTACCAGAGCAATTTGAATTTAAGAGTAAGAAAAGGCATATGTGACTTCACTAAATAACATTAACAAAAGTAGCCAGCAGTAAGAGCCTACTCCATTCTGACAGAGTGCCAAATTTACCACCGCAAGGAAGAAGAATCTAACAGCACATGGGCAGGATTTCCACTATGAGCCTGGGCTAACAGGGATTCCTAAATCTTTTTGACTGTTAAAGGTGCTGTGAATAAACTGTTTGGCTCGCAGCAACAATACTGCAACGTGCCAGAGCAAGAATTTAAGAACAAAAAATTAAATCCTTATGCTATTAGAATTTCCTTTAGGCGGTTTTCTCTAGTGAAAAGCTATTTCTGATGCAGCTTCTTGTGGTAACTTCCACTGATGGTGAAAAAGCCAACTGCTTCTCTTGCTTGGAGAGCTCGTCTCTTTCTTTGAAATAAGGGTAATGCACTAAGGCACAGCTGCTTCAGAGAAAGTAACAGAACGGTATGGATGAATTGTGCTTTTTGGCTGTTTGAATTAATCACTGCAGATGCTTATGTCGGGCGAGATCCTTAGGCTTTCCTCCCCAAAACCAGAGCTCAGCTGCCAGTCTGCCCTTTGTCAGGGGAAGCAGCACTGTGGGAAGCGACCAGGAGGAAGCTCGAGCCTTCACGGTCTCATCCTGGCTTCATGTTCTGGATGAGCCTTATGTATGCCGTGCACACACACCTGACATTGAAAATGCAGATGCAGGATGTACCAGCAAAGTGAAAAAGACTTGCCTGGTAATTGCATTCCAGGAAGGCTTTTGTAAATGCAGGCAATATCTCAGGAGCACAAACGTAAATTCAGCCAAGCTGGTCTAAGGCACAACGCAAATAATTCTATGGTGAATCAGGCTGAAAACTGTCATCGTGACAAGGGTCAAAATCTTCTGGGTCTGTATTAACTCTCCAGTAGCTGGGGCAGGTACTGACATTCGCTGCTGCACACCTGGCAGGAGAATTTGATCCAGCTGATAACCTTCTCATGGGTCCTCTGACTGCTCCTGTCACATACCATGTTACTTTTTAAACACATGGCTTACATGAGCAAGAAACTTCTGTATCAACTGAATGCTCAGAGTGCTTCCCTGAACAAAATGAATCAGCCTTCCTCTCAACCTATAAATCAGGCAGCGATCAGAGCTGGGAAGGGTTTAGGCTATCATAGAATCACAGAATGGTTAGGGCTGGAAGGGACCTTAAATATGGAGTTCAGGAAGCAACGGTGAGACAGTGCAGAAGTGACCCAGACTGGAAAATATGCTGGTGTAAGAGCTGCTTGCTCCTGCTGAGAAAGGATCCAAGCCAACACCATCACCCCAGACAAGCTGAGTCCCCCAAGCAGAACTGCCTTTTCCAGGGGAATGATGTTATCCCCCATCTCCTTCCCATCACAGACTCAGCAGAAGTAGGACCCTGCTCTGCAGTTCCAAGGAAAAAAAATACTTTTTTTTGTTATTACCTTTTTAACAGCCAAACCAAAGAAACTCTGGCAACACTGTCACAGACTGCAGGAAATCCTGAGAGAGACTAATAACGTGTTTCTCTGTTCATCTGTGTTTGTTAGCAGAGAAGAAAATCATAGAGTCTTCTCTTGACAAACCATACCCACTGGTACTACGGAAAGCTTGGGCCTTGGGTTTGAACAGTTTGGTGTTTTGGAGGAGGGGTGGTTTTTATCAGAGCTTTCCAGAGGAAAGTATAAACCTCAGTGATTGAACAACAAGAACAACAAAGGCTCCAGAGAAGTCCTTCTTTCAGACTCTTCTGATCTTTACAATACACTCTATATCTAAATGTTTTTGTAAGTGTTTAACTCTTCAGCCCAGGAAATGTTCTGAAACTTTAAAAAATAAATAAAAAAATCATTACAGTTAACAAGCCAAAACTTGTTATCAGTGAACCTGCTCTTTAGTTAAATAAGAGAGGACTTTACTCATTCCTTAGGGCTCTTTGTAAGCTGAAGAAGAGAAGAATTTGGTTTTAGTCTCCGTATGAGACTTTTTTTCTGTGGAGAAATCTACATCATTTATAGCAAGCTCCACATCAAGCCCAAAGAATCCAAGTAAATCTGAATTTACTAGAAACAGTAAATTTCGAATACTGTTCTACAGCATGAATTATTACTGTTTGCTGTTTTGCAGCTCACTGAGGTCCAGTGACAGAATATACACACAAAATCTGTTTCACCAACGCAAAGCTAACCCTTATCACCCACAATCTAGGCCCGAACGTGAAATGCAACAGATCAGTAGAGACCTGTTTCCATATTGCCCAACTACTTAAAATTCTTAAGGTCCTGACTAGGAGGAGCCTGAGAAATTTTGTCAGCATGACCCTCTCCAATGGATTTCCTCTGGTGCTGGAGCCCACCTTCACGTTCTCGAGGAATTAAACTGTCATGTCACTAGAAAAACCTTGCATCATGCATAGCAAAGTCCTCCTGCTGTGAAAGTGGGTCACCTTTTCTTCTTTAAAAAATTCATGGATCCTATTTCAAACTCACATTTGCCACAATAAGAACTGTGAGTCCTGCAGTGTCTCCTTTTTTAATTTCTCCCCCTCCCTTCTGCTTCCCAGGGAAATTAAAGTATTCATTAGATCCACCGGCTAGAAAGAAGATTTGAATGGCATAATACTTCTCCCAACACAGCTGTGCTCTGACTTGACAGCTGATGGGATGTTGGGCAGAGTCAGTCCTCATCCATAAAATACTGCTGTCCCACCACACACTCCTGTTGCTACTAAACCTGAGAACACACAGCCAAAAGAGCTGGCAGAGCACCCACAGTGGTAACTCAGTACTTTGGTGTTCAGCTGTTTGCCGCTCCACTCCCCCAGCCTGGACCAGCAGCTATACACATGCCTGGAGAGAATGTTCTCAAAGTGAGAGTGTGAGCAGAGACTGCTGGTCTGACATTTCATGCCTTTTTCTGCAGAAGTGTAAGCGTCTGAAATGGGTAGAGCACTGAAGAATCAATCCTTCCCGCGAAATGGAGAGGGGGGCACAACCTGAGCCCGACCCTGCCTTCCTCCAGCGGCCATGCACCAGAGCATGAGTGCTGTCTGTGTGTCCCAAGGCTAACCTGAAGGCACAGGTGGCACACGTTTCATTGGTAAAGTGCTTTAGTCTTTAATTATCTCAGATTCTCTGCATTTGCAGAGGAATACTTCTGGCCAATGGAACTTGGCCACAGCTTTAAATGCCATCTGGCTCTTGACTTATTGAACATGGGCGTAAGCAACCTCCTCTCACTCTCCTACTTCCACACTCACCACTAGTTTTAATAGCAACTGACTTGCTGATGTGACAAGACTTTTTAAGTTGGTTTTTTTTTTTTTTTTGCCACTGGGTTGCTTACCAGTGCCTAACATGATGACAGACGCACCCACTGTAACATCTCCACCTGCAGAAACCCAGTTTTATCTTTCATTCTGCAGAAACACATACCACAGGTATGGGAAGAGGAATGCTTAAAAGATACCATGCACATGCTCCTCTGCCCCCACAGATCTACATCACTGGTGATCAGTTGGCAATATGCTCTCAAGCTGTCTTGGAAAGTCCCTTTTTTGACAGTTCACATTGCCAAGAACATAGGGTGTTGGCTTGACTTCCCTTCAGAAGGCTTGAGATAATCCAGAGTCTTCGAGCACGCAGAAAGAAAACAAGTTTCCAGTGGGAGGTGGTTTAATACAAACCCCATCCAGCTCATCACAGAGAAGTCATATCCTTTGCCCAGGCCAGCAGGATACATGGACTTGCCAGAGTCAACAAGAACAGTAGGCAAGACATGCCCGAGAGCTGAACTTCTGGGTTTCCCACATGTCCCACAAGAAGCAGAGAAGAACAAAGAAACTTTGCTGTCGAATCTTTGCTGCTACACAGATGAAATCCCTGAATTACAGAGAGGCCTGGGGAATGAATGAGAGGCAGAATAGACTAAAAATGCTTTATTCAGCACAGAAGGCATCTGATGACATCTCACAAAAAGACACGAGCAAGAAACTCCCCTACAAGGAACAGTAATTCTATCACGGGCTCTTCATTTCAGCACAATTAATTCTGAAAGACTGGTTTATGGACCAGTCAGTCCCAGATTGGCTCAATCACCAAACACTATTTGGGATCCAACCATAACATTGGCCAATATCATACCTTCACCCAGCTCCAATAAATCATCAAAACCTCTGTGGAGTAAACTGCCACTCAAAGTCAATTCTGGGAAGTCCTGCTGATGTGCTAACAGCTTCACAGATTGGATCCAGGACTCTCTAAAAACACCAGTGGCTGTTGTCAGCTTTCTAGTGACAACTCCAAATGTTTTTTTTTTTTCCCCAAGGCTGATCCTCCTAGACATTTCAAAATTACCTTTTAATTTCAAGCAAGAGCTATTACCTTGAAGTCTTTGTCCATATACATTCTGACCTGCTGTACCATGCTGTCTCTGTTCTCATTAACAAAATTGAGAAACACATACATCATGATGAGCATGAATCTGGGCCTTATAGGTATATCACCCCAGCAAGCCAAACAGGCAACAGGATGGGGATGTTGAGAGCGCCCATCACAAACATTGCTAAAAGGCCTCACTTTTAGACGGTGAACGGGCACTTCTTCAGTCTATGCTGGCTTCTCTTATAAAGCATTTCAGTTGGAACAACCCAAATTCCAAAAAGCTTCCCAAAAGTCCGGCTGCTGCTGTGCTTCCTCAAAGCTGCTGTTCACCACAGATTCTGAGAGGACTCACACAGACTTGAGAATCAAAGAGGAAGAACGAGCTTGCACTGGCAAGAAGATATGTGAAGGAAGCCAGTATGCCTCTGTTTGATATTTCTAAATTAAACAAAGCCAAGAATTGAACCAGAAGCATTTACGTGAAAGTAAAAACAACAGGCATCCCAAAGAAAGCGATGGGAAGCATCATGGAGACTGGGAGCATCAAACGGATGCAGGACAGACTCAGGCTCCTATCAGATGAACCAACAGCATCCAAAGCCCACACAGGTTCTTCCATGCTACTCTTTAGACTAAATGACCAAAACACTTCCTTTTTTTGATTAGGCCAATTTCAGTATATTCAGTATATCCACTGTTTCACAACAAAAAAGAACAGAATTGCTGCAAATACTTTGAAAATACTGAAACTAAGCAAAGAAAGACAAAATACTTAAAAGAATCAGACCACAACTTTGGCTGATTTTTTCTTTTTGATAATTGCAACCAGGAGCAGGAGCAAGGAACAACAAAGGGCTAGATTGGTCTCACTGCTCTGTCAAGCTGCGCCAGAACAAAGCTGCTGCAATCTTGCCCTGGTGTGCCCCTGTCCCAGCCATGGGCTGTGAAAAACTGAAACAACATGACATTGAAACCTAAATGCATTTCAACTTCTGTGGTTGCATGTCCTCCTCACACACCTGGTCCTCCAGCCCTTCCTTGAAATGCTGGCTAGCCACAGTTGTCTCCTGAGTGAGAACAAGCTATGTCAGTAAAATACACCTTGAAAAAGGCTGGAACATCAAACCATGGCACAAACCACAATGGCCTCATCACCTTGCACGTACTTTAACTGTTTTAGAATCAGGTTAAGTGATTCTGTGGGATTACTGATAGTAGTTTCCACATCAACATGTGGGTTCTCAAGAACATCACCATCAAAAACCTTTTATTGTGTTCACTCTTGGGGCAGGGTAGCAGCTAATGGGAAACTCTAAAATTGGAAGTAAAATGACCTATTTACGATAAAAGTTGATAGAATAATATTTAAAGATTTGAGATTGGCTTCATGTTGTCTTTCTTAAAAAGCTCCAGGAGCGCTGTGACAAATTCCTAATAGAAAAAAACTAGAGAGGCAAAACGTTTGTACAAAAACTGCTGGTTAAGCCTCACCTGCTTTAACAAAAATAGTATTTTCTTCTTCTGGCAAGACTGCAACCTTTATAAATAGATTTATACAGATTTAATTAACTTGATAGTGGGGTTTGGTGCAGGATGTTAATATGGGTGTACATTTCAGCGGGTTCCTGTTTCTGGTCTAATGTTCTCCTGAAGCCTGTCCAAGAAGAGTTACTAAAAAAAAAAGTTAAGTTTTTTCAAAGACGGATGGATCTGGGTTGTCTATTAGCAATCTTATTAGGGAATTATTCTCAACTGGCACTACTAAATTTGCCCCACATTCAACAAGACACAGAAATAGGGCACTCCAAGCATGTATACAGATGGTGATGTATTTTTTCCTGGAGTACCAGGGAAAAAATGGCTGACACTAAGCTCAACTCAAACAATGCTGGTGACACTGCCCCAAATAATGAGGCACGAGAGGACCACTTGAGTTCTAGGATTTACTGGATAAAAAAATAACAGTTGTGATGTCAAATATTAGTCCCCGAGAAGAGCTGTTAGGAAGGAAGATACATATGTCCATATGTGCCTTTGCATTTGCACCCAGATCCCGTAACTTGCTAAGTTACTCAGTGATTGAGGCAGTGGTGTTTGTGGTTTTGGTGGTTAGGTTTTTTGTTCTATTTCAGTCAGTGCAATCCTAATGTGTTGCCAATTACAATCATAGAATGGTTTGAGTTGGAAGGGACCTTTAAAGATCCTTGAGTTCCAACCCCCCTGCCATGGGCAGGGACACTTTCCACTAGACCAGGTTGCTCAAAGCCTCATCCAGCCTGGCCTTGAACACCTCCAGGGATGGGGCATCCACAGCTTCCCTGGGCAACCTGGGCCAGTGACTCACCACCCGCACAGGAAAACATTTCATCCTAGTATCTCATCTAAATCTACCCTCTTTCAGCTTAAAGCCTTTACCCTTTGTCCTATCTCTACACCCCCTGATCAGGAGTGCCTCCCCAGCTTTAATGTAAAGGTATTTTGCACTTATCAAGGCAGGAGGTAGTTTTTCTCACTACTTTAGCAAAGTGGTAAACTTTAGTTGCTAAAAAGGGACTGACACACACATAAGCCACCTTTTAACAGCTAGTACTACACCCACTACACCCCTAAAAAGTTTTCCTGATTAATGCATACATTATACAAACAGATGTTAATAACAAGTAATACAAAAAGACATAGAAAAAACTAGTAAAACATGAAGAACCTTTCCCTTCCAAAGCACACGCAGTGATGTGAATTTAGCAATTTATACACACAAAGTTTTATACTCTTTTCCTTTTTAACACCGAGAAAATGGGAGAAGAGGGAAATTATGATTCCCAGAGCCACAAAAGACATCAGCAGAATCAAAAGATTCCTGGAATAAACAGATTCTGGAAAAAAAATCCAGATCTTTGAAAACATCCTTTTCCCCTGGATCATGATCGTGAACATCTCTGTAGTCACTTAGATAAAGCTGGAAAGAAAATTCTAAAATGAATAGGACATGCTTTTGTGATTCAGTAGCACATACCAAAGTTTTCCCAAGAGCTTACACAGGTCTTTTAAAGTAATATTCCTAACCCTTCTTAAGATGTATATAAGTTTTGAAGGGCATTTGCTCTATTTTAAATGCATTATTGTTTTTCTCTGTTATTAATAAGGGATTACAGAAATCATTCTCTCTGCTAAACAATACCTAGGGAAAATTCTCAGTTTTGAAGTACACTGCATGTAAGTCTCATATCAAGTGATATAACACTTGAGTCTTGTTACACCTAAGTATTTTTACCACATTTCTGAAGAATTACTCTCAAGGCAGAGTTCTGCTTTCCCTGTAAACCCAGTATTTTACTGTAATTGAATAAACAAAAAAATCAAACCCTGGTCAAACCCTGAACTGTCATTAATTATAAATTTAAGTCCAAGGTTCTCTTTAAAACTAAGGATGGCATGATTTGCAGTTGTAATGGATCACTGAAGATTGTTCATCAGCAAAAATAAGCCCATAACTTGTACTGCTAACCCAGAATTTTAATACGAAAATGTATCCTTTTTTTGTTCATCTTGTCATAATACCAGAACAACCAAGTATGGTGAGTATGACTACTTGGGAGATAAGAAAAGGATTGACAAAATCTAGAATTCTGTAGAATATGATTTTTTTACAAACTAGTATGAGTCTTCCAGTAGCAACTGAAGCTACAATTTCAACACACTGCACTTGAGCGAAGATTGTAAAACAGCCCTGAAGACCTTCCAGTGTAGAGAAGAAAAAGGAAGAAACGAGAGTTCCATTTTACAGCTGGGAAACTTCTGTAATGAGGATTAAGACTTGTTTATCATGAAGGAGTGAGATATGTTTGTGGTCTCCTAAAGTTACTTTGTGCAATGAATCTTTTTTAAAGTTTTGTACACATTTCAGTACTGATTTACCGTGATTTTCACTTGCCCACAGAAAAAAGTATCGGAAGTACCCTGAGATGTCATCTTGGTCAACATCTAGATTTCTGCAGTCAGCCATGATGGCTATGACGACAGGTTACCATTAGGCTCTTTCAAAAAATCTTCCCAGTCTGAGATATGTTAAATGACTGACTCTCTGGAAGCACATTCCACATTTCTTGGACCACAGAGGTAGTTTACATTACCAAGTCAAACCTGTCAGCTTATTTTCAGATATCTGAGATGGAAACCAACTCTAATTGACCTACCACAGGACAGAGGAAGGCTGAAAGGTTTTCTTCCGCATGGAAGACTAGACCACAGAATCATTCTCGTGGTCTCCCTCCATGAAGCTGTACTGTGAATCATATTATCAGTAGCAGCAGAATCCCAGATAGGAGAGTTTAACAGAGTATGGACTTTGCTCAACTGCATTCGTCTTGCCACAAGTAATTAGTATTTATCCTTCACAAGGATGAAACAGACTGATGTGGAATACTGATTTACCATAGCCATGCAACCTAAGGTCCTACAATTATTTAGGCAGAAATAACTTAAAATTTTGGAGATGCAGAAGAAAAAGAGCACCATTTTGGCATATGGCTCAAAAATAATTACATAAATTATAGACATAACCACATTTGCTGGCATTCATTCAGTGCTGCTGTTATATTTCATAATTAAACTTAATTTTATAAAGCTGTACTCTAGCAGTCTAGGTCAGCAGTCAATCAAAGAACATCCCTCTACAGGACAAAGGCAGTACTCAAGTAAGGGAGCATCATCATAAATGAGCAGGCCAACTTCTTCTCCTCACACAATTTGAATGCCAAGACTAGCCACATGAACTTCAACAGACTTGCTCCTAGTAGGTGGGCATATCGGAAAGGACTTTTCCTCAATGAATTGTGAGTCCAGAATTTTGCTAGGTAGGGTACCTTCATTACCTTCTGGCATCAAAATAAATACAAAGAATCAGCCTAGAAATGGGAAGCAAGCAAAGAAAAGTTGTATCAAAGTAATACAGAATTTAAGACAGACTTTAAGCAGCCAAACAACAGGGTGCACATGAGAACTAAGACTTGCCCCTCCAGCACAGACTGCTAGGACAGACAGCTGCCAAAGCTTTTATTTTTTTTAAAGAGTGGGGGTAGGACAGACAGAGAGAGAGAGAGAGAGAGAATTTTGGCAGGTTGAACAAATTTGATGGCCTCACAACCACAAATGAACCAACCGCTGGTCAGCTGAAGTCAGAACTACCCAAAAATCAGTACTACAGCACATTGTCAAGAGAAAAATCATGCTGTGAATGGTAATAATAGGGGCAGTTCTAGATGCTGCATTACGCAGCTCTTCACGTCTTGCTATAAATGCAGTATCAATAGCTCTTGCTAAATCAGCAGGTGTTTCCAGTAGCAAAAGTGAGTTTTGCAGTTTCGACAAGACAAACCAGGCATGAATTAACTTATCCCATGATCAAAGTATACATCAAACTGCTCCGGATTCTGCTGGGTATACTTTTCATGCCATACAATCCTGTATGCTTCACTTAGTCAAAACTCTGGCTGAAGTTAACAGGAGTTTTGAGTCATTTAAAAGGACCAGGAAGTTACGCACACATCCCTTGGGCACAGGAGCTGCACATCCACAGAGAAGGGAAATAACCACCAGCTGCCATAAAAGCTACTTCTTACTGGCACTATTATAAGACATCTATAAATATGGCTTAATTTACTGAAGAGCTCACCTGGGACATGTACTGTTTGGACAGGTGCTTGAAAACGAACACAAAAAAAACCATATCAGTTATCTAAAGACAGTATCTGTATTAGCATTTTAAATTTGTGCAAACTTACTTTGTCAGAGGCTATCAAAAGGGCAGCAAACGGACTGGCATTGAAATACAGAATGAAGATAAACTGAATAAAAACTACTCAATACTGACCGGTCAGCAATACTTACAATGAATACACTTAAATGAACACAATTTTGGCTACAACTTCATCTTCTGCTGTGTGCAGGGACATAAAAGCTATGATCTAAAAATATACGGAATAACTTGCACTTCTTAGGAAAAAGAAGTCATGTACTACCAGAGATACTGATGTATATACACCTTCCTTGGATTCCTGAGGCTAGTGAGACCAGAAAATGTAATTGTGAAAGGGAAATAAATCCCTGTCAGATACGCAAAACCTCTGCAAAATACTTACACAGCATGAATACAAATTGACATACCAAAGCTATGAGACAATGCTAGAATCAGAGGACATCATTACAACATTGAACTGTTAATCACAGCGCAAAATAAAACAACATATTTATTTAATTGGTAAAATCACAACTGGGGGATATGTTCTCTTTTCTAAGGTTAGGCTGTTACTTATTGCCCTAATGGACATCTTCTGGGAGCTGATAAGGGATTCATCTTGAGATAAAAAACAAACTTCAATATGATGACTGCTCTTTAAGGCTAATGATTAACGTTCTCAGGAACTCAAACACTGATATACACAGTAGCTGCCTGCCTGCCCACCTCAGTAATAATTTGAATAACTTTTTAGGAAGAGACACCAACGTTTGAGAAGTTTGCACTGCAGTGGTCCTAACTGGAAGCCAAATAAAAATAAATTAAATATTTAAAACTCATGCTTTGCTATTACTAAGGGATATAAAAACAGAAAGACTTGGAACAAAGATACAGGAGATTTTCAGTTCAAAAACGGGATTCCAGAAAAAATTGAGATGGCCATGAAAAAAACATGCTGATTAAAAAATAATTACGTCACGGGTTTCTCAGGATCTCAGCAAACCCCCTCCACGCCGCCACCCCAGCTCCCTCCCCTCC
>NW_010117560.1:0-4252 GCF_000699245.1 Pterocles gutturalis
CCGCCCCTGCAGAGCCCCACCCCGCTGCCGCTGCTGGTGGCAGCGCCTGGGCACCTCCAGGCGGGACAGCACTTCTCTCACGTGAATTTCGGAAAGTCTGAAGTTGAAAGCAGAAGCGGACCAAAGATATGTTCTGAGGTTGTTTGGTCAGAAAAGCCTGCAAATGAACTTTTCCAAATGGAACAAGACTTCTAGACACTAAATTATTCTGGAAAGTTAGTTTAAAAGAGAAGACTCAAGCCAGCAATGAGGAATTGTATATCCGTTTAACACAGGGCTCCAGGAGGGCTGTGAGAGACCTTGGAAATGTACTTTTAAGATGTGGGTCCTTACTGTTGTATTTGCATGTTCTTCAGCTATAGGACATACTGCATTTTGCCACCTGATTTTCCTAGGAATTTCAAGTGCTCAGTTTTTCAGGAAAATAACGTAACTTATGCCACTATGTAATTTTAAACCAGGTTTTTCTTTAAAACACAGTTTTGTTCAGCTTGTCATTTGTTGTTCTTTCTATAGGAAATAGTTATGTGACCGTTCTGGAATCGACAATGGTATTTGTTCAAAATAGCAGTAGGGCTGAGCCCTTTTTAAAAATGGTTGGTAGTGCAATACAGTGACATTCCTAATGAGTATGAAAAAAAAACAACTAACAACTCGATTCCACTTAAATTTTTCAGTCATTAGTTTTTGTGACTGTTCTTTATAAAGTCTGAAATGCTGGCAAAATGTGTGTGTATGCTGGAAGCTTTTCCCACAAGGGACATAGCATGGCAGAACCTCCTACTCAGAACTCAGTAATCCAAAGAGCTGGGATAAATACTAACCCAGTGTTGCTTCTGCAAGAATTTCTATTCTACACAGTCTAAGAAGTTACTATTTCCTTTATTTTGTCTCTTAACCAAGATTCATCAAAAGGAACAATTCAGTCATCTATATGAGAAATATCTTCTTCACATTATCAACCATCACATCACACCAACAGGGACCTTACTAACCAGAACAATAATAGATAAGCTTCAGAAATGTTTAAATTAGTAAGGTTCTACCCTATTCTGGAGTTCAAATTTTTCATATGACTAAAAATAAGACTTGATAATTTGATCCACTACATTGTGGGTCAGAAGCTCAGGATTTAGTCCAAATGACTACAGTAAGTTCCATATTTTATTGTCTTGGACATGTGCTTTGGATAGGTTGGGTCAACAGGCAAGAAAAAGTTTATTTTCCTTTTAATAGCTGTAAAATGCACAAATACCACATAGACAGCTCTTCTAGCTATACTATTCTCTTTTGTTGCACTTTGGTAAAGACAAAATCTGCTTGAGTTCAGAAAAAGAGAGAAATAGTTCAGATCTTCCTCGTACAAAGGGAAGGAGACGAGTAATGCCCATCTGTAACTCCTCTGTCTCCAAGAGATTTTAAATCTTTTCATTATCAGACCAAAGAGATTCTGCATTTTGTCAACAAAAATAACAGTACACATTGTCAGATGCACTGCATTTCCACAGCTATGCTTTTTTGACAGAAAAGACAAGTAAATAACCCTCAATCTCCTTCTACTTTGCTTAATTTGTTTCTGCTATCTCAAAACAGACTATTATTGTGTTTATAAATCAAAGCATAATGCTTCTCAACTACATGACAATCTCAAATGGGCTGAACAATTTGGGGGACTGCAAACTGCACACACATCTGCTGGTTGAGGCACAAAGATGTGAAAATGCACAAAACTGTCAATCTAGAGCATCCCACATGCTTCCCGATCATAAACACTGTAGTTAATGCTATGTCGAGATAATGATAAAAAACACATCAAAGTTGAGAAACAATCTATTACCAAAGACTTTCCTAAATAGGATTAAATTATTCGACCTGAACAGTGGGGCTGATGTACCAAGAAGAGCCTCCAATCAGTTAAGAGAAGGGAAACTGAACACACCGAGGATACTGTCAGTTAAGAAGTTCTAGAAAAGCAGATTATATCCCTCAGAAAGTTTACACACTTCATGAGAGAAGACCTAGAGTATGCCAACACAGAGTAAAAACAGATACACCTAGAAACATCTTCAACAAGGCGTTGCTCATTTCTCATTGAGCCCTGGAACACCTTATGGCAAGCCTGAATTTGCTCTAATTCATGCTAGTAAGGCTCTGAATGAGTTCTTTCCCATAATCTCCACTCCAAGGCAATAATCCTTTACAGTTGTCCTGACCCCAAGAGTTACATGTGTGAATATCAGTTGAGCTCTTTGATCAGCAAGTACAGGTGCAATTACGACTGCAAAAGTCCATGTCCATTTTTGCCTTTAGTGGCAAGACTTTAGTAAGGAATAACTACAGGAGCAAAAAATTTCTCTGACTGTATGTCGAAATCCAGCATTTCAACAGATAACTCCTCCTCTCTGCCTGGGGTTTATTCCTTGACTTGTGTGTTTAGCCTCAAAGTCACATTCTAGTCCTTAAAATGTTGCATTTAAGACCCTTATGATATAATATCATGCTTTTAGTTTGTCTGACAAAAAATAGAAGACTACAGCAGAAATAGGAGCTTTCAGTAGGGATGGAGACAGTTGATGATATCAAGGAGATATTTAATGGGTTTACTGGTTTTATGCCAGTCTGTAGGCAAGAATTATTTACAGCACAATATTCATTTAGGCCTTCCAAATGTTGTTGAAGAAAAGCAGACTTTGGATACAGCCAGCAAAAATTATTCCAAGCACTTCTGCAGTCAATTGAAGAATGAAGCTGCTCGACTAAAAGTGGAAAATGGAATATATTATCATATGATATTACTTCACATATTGAAAACAGTTGTTTGAAAACATTTTTCTTCTTTACAAAAGTGGCACCTCCTTTGCATTTCACATGTACAGCAAGGCTACACTTTCCCTCTTCCTTCCCTCCACCCCCTTCTCAAAGTAAAAGAAAATAAATGTAACTTTAAAAAGATGAAGGATGTCATCAAGCTATCAAAGAGTACATTCTAAATTAAAATTTTCTGGAAATACAACTACATCATCTTTCTATTAAAGATTTATGGGCTTGATAATCCTGGTAGTTCTGTATTCCATAGTAAACTATAAAGATACTTCAAAATTTTTTTTTTTTTCACTAATAGAAAAAAAGTAACTTCTCCAGCACAACATATTTTAGATGCCTGCTTACTTGAACACACTGATTGAATTTTTAAATTATAGACAATACAAAACTAATAGAACAGGATACACAACTTTTATAATGGACAGTTCTGAAAATGTTCATCTGTAATTAATCTGTAATTCAGAGCTGTATTTTTTAAAATTCAATTGGATATGTAGTGTCATTAAAAAGATTTAGGAACTCTTCAGACAAAAATACATGAACCCAGTATTACAAGAACTCCTTTTTAATCCCTTGAATAAAACTTGTCCTTCTAAAACTAGCAAAAACTCACTGAGATTTCCAGTTCCACTAAGTACAAAAACAGAGAAATGTTGGTTTTGTCATACATTCCCACAGAATTATTGAAGGAGATGAATCATGAACATCATTATCATAACTAGAATTTTTATTATGTCTATGATGTTTTTGACTCTCAAAATGCTTGCTCATGTTTTGGGAAAACATTTGCTTACTTTGAAAATTAACTGTAATGAAATAGTAATCCAATAACATGAAAGTGGACACTTTGAGAGGATGACTGATGTTAAACAAAGTTTATCTCAGCTCATTATTTAAATTTTTATTTACTGGAAAAAAACCCCTGTATTTCATTCTCATTTATTTTGTCATAGGAACCTTAATTTGAACTCTGGTAGTACTAGGGGATATAATACGTTAATGAAAAGTGCGACTTCATAATGCTGTAGACATGAAATTGTTATAGACCTGGAGAGGATATATTTATTACTGCAGCTGATGTATCAAGTAAAAGCAGATCTTAACCCAGTGGCCTTATGCAGCATATTGTGGAATTATGGAAGGCTGCCTGTTGGTTTTAATGGTCACCAAATAAATTATCACAGACTTCAGTGAGGCTTCATTTTAGTCTCAGGCTACTGTGTACCCATCAACATCTTAACCGCTAAATCTGTGATTTCACTGTGGTAAATTAAAATTTAAGCTGATTTACTAAAGCTGTCTGATGATTCTTTATTTTATACCTCAGACACATCCACCATTCAATGCTGAAACATTCTGCATTTGTCAAATGCAGCAAGATGCTTCAAGAGCAGTGGGGAAGACTGTGGTGGGTTAGCCCTTGGCTCGG
>NW_010117561.1:0-2336 GCF_000699245.1 Pterocles gutturalis
ACTGGTCCCAATACCGAACCCTGGGGGATCACGGAATGAGAAGAAACGCGGCCAAGCAAGGCAGCCAGCAACGCAGAGCAAAGCGGAACGGCCTGGAAGGGGTTTTTCTGTGGCAAGGACAAATCTGTGCTCAGTGTTCAGGGCAGGCTGACAGCTCGGACTTTCCCCGAGCTGCTCAGGGCTGACGCAGGTAATTCTGCCGGGGATAAGGGATGTTAAAGCTCCTTCAACCTCACAAGCCAGAAAAGATGACCTTCTCCTCCAGAAAGGCGCTACAGGATCTCTGAAAAATAAGACCCGCTAATGTTCGCCCTCGACCTCTTCCCCGCGAGGTTTAATTCCAGTCTCAGCTGTGTGAGGCTGATGTCGCCCTTCAGACCTGAAATGCCACAAAGGGGAAGCTCTGCAGGTAGGATTTTCCCAACCAAAGGCTGGAAAAACCTTTTTGGGGCTTTTTTTCCCATCCCTCTTGAGGGTCAGTGGTGGAAAAAAAATAAATCCAGAACTTCCCCCCAGCGCCGGTGAGGATTTACCTGTGAGGATGTGAGCGAAAGCGTAGCGGCGAGTGATCTTCAGAGCCGGGTGTTTGGGTCCGAAGACATCCAGGAGGAAAGCCGAGAGGCTGCAGATGATTCCCAGGAAGCAGAAAGCGGCGATGACCCGGAGCAGCAAGACAGTCTGTGGGTTCATGCAGTAATCTGCGAGGGGAGAGAGAGACACAGCTGCTGAGCACCAGAAAGCTCCGCTTTTCCACCCAAATCGCTCACCAGACAGAGCATCACGCCACCCTCTGCTCAGACCCTGTGCAGGGTTTTCCTCCGAGGTTTAAAATCACAGCTCTTGGCAGAAGCCGGGGCACGGCGGGGCGCTTTGCATTAGGCTCTAGAAAAGCAAACCTCCTTTCTACAGCAGCAGCTGACCCGGTCACATATTTCATCGTACAAACTATTATTACAACAGAAATTAAATCTAAAGAACCACCCCCAACACAGCAAAGCAGCTGAGAGAACACAAGTCACGTGGGCTTAAAACGACACTGGGAGTGCTACTGGAAAGTTTCTCGACTAACGCTGCGTCCTGATGGCGCATGAGGCGGCTGTCACCCCAAATTCACACACACGCGGGCGCTGAGGGTGTTTGGAGGTTCCACGTCACCCCCCCAGCTTTCAGGAGGTCCCTGCAGTGCAGTGGGGGGGAAAGGAAAGCGGGGAAGGTGACGGTGTCGGGGCAAGGTGCTGAACCAACCCAAACCCACTGCAGTTTGCTAGTGGGGAAGCACTGCCAAGAGCAGACGCCGCTGGGCTGTCTGCAAGCTCCTGAGTTATTTCAGAGGATTCCACAGCCTCGGTTCTGCTTCTCCATCCTGCTGCCCTTCAGGTTTTGTCCGTTTTCCACTCACGCACTCAACAAGCGGTGTTTTTCAACCCGCTGCTTCTCACGCTTGCAAGGGGGCTTTTCCACAACGTCGCCTCGTTTGTCCGCAATCACTCTTTGAACCATTTACATGTCACTGGCCACCGGGACTTTATTCCTACAGAAGGGGCCCTGCTCGCCTCCCTGACTGCGAGACATGGGCTGATTTAATAAATAAAGCCAGCTGTTCGTTTTAATGTCACATTGTCCTGGGTTCAGCTGGGACAGAGTTAACTTTCTTCGTAACAGTGAGCAAGAGGCTGGATTTGGGATTTGTGCTCAGAAGAAAGCTGATAAAAAACGATGTTTATGTGGCTGCCAAGGTCTTTCAGCTTCTCTCCGCAGACCGGAGAAGCTGGGAGGGAGCACAGCCCCAGTGACCAGCCCAGGATTTGATCTCAGGTTCAGGATTGAGACCCAGAGTGGCCAATAATCTATCCCATTACATACCTGGCACGCCCAGGATAGAGGTGAGGACCCTCCGGAAGATCAGCCCTTTTGGTTCCGGATCTCTTTTGCTCCGGGTCATCTCGCTCCAGGTGGTCGCTCTCCCAAGGCCTTTCCCCCCCCCGACTCTGGTCAGCTCTGGGTCTGGGACGCTCGGACTGTTCTCTCCGTTCTGTGAGTGTGGTTTCAGGACTCTCCCTGCTCCGGGATCGTTAGCCGGGAACAGGCTGAGCCTTGGTCATCAGGTGGGGGGGCAGTGTCACTGTATGTCACTCATTTGTATATTTGTATACAGGATTATTTTCAATATTATTGTAGTTTAGTTATTAAATTCTTCTTATCTCAACCCACAAGTCCTTTTTTCCCTTTAACCCTTTAATTCTCTCCCCTATCCTCAGGTGGGGGGATTGGGCAAGTGGTTTGGCCCCCAGCCAAGGGCAAATCCAAGTGGTTTGGCCCCCAGCCAAGGGCAAATC
>NW_010117562.1:0-31569 GCF_000699245.1 Pterocles gutturalis
ACGGTGAGGGTGACAGAACACTGGAACAGAAGGAACTGGCTGAGAGAACTGCCCAGAGAGCTTGTGGAGTCTCCTTCTCTGGAGACATTCAAAGCCCGCCTGGATGCGTTCCTGTGTGATCTGATCTAGGTGTTCCTACTCCGGCAGGGGGATTGGACTAGATGATCTTTCGAGGTCCCTTCCAATCTCTAACATTCTGTGATTCTGTGATTCTGTGATCTTCAATCTGATGTGTTCTATATTCTGCATTAAAACTCTAATCTTGATATCCCCTCCGGTAGCACGATATACTGGTACAAAATTACTGCAATGTCTATGAACTGTATGGGATTTGAATCTTCTAGAATGTACTCCCTGATTGAACTATAAGTGGAGAACAGCTAAGGAGAGATTAATTAACTCTTAATTTCCTAACAAGGAAGATGTGTAATGTGAAGCTAAACATTTTCTACAGAGAAATATATGTCAGTTGTTATTCTTCATCTTCCAAAAGGCAAATATAAAAATCTATCTGTCTTCCTAGTGAACTGTTTTTGAGTGAAAAACAGGTATGTAAGATAGAGATTTTAATCACGGATCCGTTCTGGAAATCCCTGGCAGGTTGCTTGATGCAAGGGCAGTTATATGCATGCCAAAATACACAAAGAAGCTACCATTAGAAATATTGTAGGAAATACAAAGACTGTAACTACCAGGCAAGAATTAATTTATATTACAGGTGAGTGAACACTCCCACTTTCTTTCTATAATGTTATGAAACTTTCCCTTCAATCCGGTTCACACTGTAACTTAATTTTTTATTAATTTTGAATTCAAGCATTTTAAATAATCAGGATCTTTCTTCACATCAGAAGAGATCCTTTTACTCCAATGAACTTGAAACCATTATTAGCCCAAATAGATCACTTAGGTGTGAGAAGATGTTAAATTGGATGGCCTTCACCCAAGAGCTCTGAAGTCAGATGTGAACTTACAGGACTCTTGGCCAGAATCTGTAAACTACATTACAAAAAGCCACTGTGGGAGAAGACTGGCAGACCACCAGTGCAACTCCCATCTCAAAAAAGGCTCAACAAGTGAGCCTAGGAAAAGCAGGCTTCCATCTCCAGTAAGAGAGAGTATATAACAAAGTGTAGGATCACTGAGACTGTAGACATGTTCCAGGGGGAAGAGTCTGATTTCTGTAAAGAAAATACTACCTTACTACCCTACTGCACTTCTATGACAATATCAGGAGACATGTGGCTGTGCTTGCCTTTTGAAAAAGTCTTTGACATCAAATATTACTAACTAAACTGCGGAAGGACTGGTAGAAAGGATCTTTTATGCATTAAAAGCTCATAAAAGAATAGGAAGTAAATGTCCTATCATAGCCCTTCATAGACCAAAAGTTCTTCTAGATGGAAGACAGTAGGGTGGTCTCCCATTGACTAGTGTTTGGGCTATTTTGTTCCAATGTAGTCATCAGTGACCTGGAAAAGGAAGTGAACACTGAAATCTCCAAGTCTGCAGATGATACTGTTTTTTTATTTAGTAGTCAATTTCTGTGCAACTGTTGACCTACAAAGGGTTCCCACAAAAATAAGTGGCCAGAAGGGTGGCAGTTGTGCTTTAGTGGCAAAAAATATGAGGTAATGTAGCTGGGGAAAACCAATGAAGCCTACATGATTCTGCATTCAGAATGGGCAGTTACAACTCAGGAAAGCCAGCTTGGAGTCACCATAAATGGTTCTCTGAAAGCATTGGCTCAGTGCACAACAGAAGCCAAAGAAGGTGAAAATCAATTCATCAGTAAATAGATTAAACAGGCTTTTTTTAATTAAAAAAATAAAAAGTTAACTGACATACCTGTCAAAACTAAGGACATTTATTTAAAGGATAACCAAAGACAATTGTAATATTTCGGGGTTTGGGTTTTGTTGTTGTTGTTTGTAGATTATTTTTCCCATTTCATTTTAAGCTTTCTTTAATGTTCGGAGATATTCCTCTACCAAGAAGACCTTCTTTTATCTCCCTTATGATATGTGTTCAGGTACATAGACTCATACATAGAAAAATAACATATTAAAAAATCCTAAAGTGAAATGAGACCAAAAAGCTTCTTATACCCACACATAAAGTAGAATTTCAACTCCATTCCTAAATGGAAAAAGTAAATAATGAAGACAGTGAAGACTGTCCTACTGTCCTCCCATACAGGACTGTGGTAGTGCCAGGGAGAAGGTAAGGAAGCTCAGAGGGGCTGATGTCAAAGCAGAAAGCACAACAATAATGGGGGACTCCGTTTACCCTGTGGGTAGATGTCACATCAAGGAACAACACAATTTAGACAACACGCTTGGAGTAGCCAGACAGAGAAGCCATGGGAGAAGCCGTATTTTATTTAGTCCTGAAACAAACCCTGGCTCAAAATTTAACGTGAAATTGTTATGGTAACCCAGAACAAACAGCATTTAATATCAGACTGGAGGTTAACAAAAAAATTAGAGAATTTGTTGAAAAAGGAACAGCTGAAAGTAAAATACAGATGGCGGATGGTTTAAAGACATAATACTATGGTAAATATAAACAAAAATTATTATGGGCTATTAAGATGAATGAAGATCTTTACATTATTCCACATACAAATGCAAAGAGAAAAAAAAAATTAAAACCAACTAAAATCTATCATGAACAAATAAAAGCTATTTTCAGACAATAGCCTAATTATAGATTATCAGATAGTAAGACAAAACTTTTATTCAATTATTCAAAAGGTTATTCAGTTATTCAATTATTCAAAAATTATTCAGTTTTTCAATTATTCAAAAATGAAAACAGTGTCCAATGAAAAAAGTCATGAAGTCTAGAAAGTTGAGTTAAAAGTTAAGAAAAGTCAAAACTATTTGATAAATAGCTTCTTAAAACTGTAAAACTAGTAATAACGACTTTTCAAAGAGTCACAGGAAGAAGTTGGTCATCAAAATGACCTTGGTACAAGAGAAATTAAAAGCAGCAATTGAAGTATAGCTTTTCAAAAGGATTTTGAGAAGTCTGAGGCAATTACAGGTCATCAACCTTGACTCTCATAAAGGAAAAAATAGTAGAAAACAGTATTCTAACCAAAACAAGACAAAACAAAGCAGAATTAATGGAGGAGAGCAGAGAAGAGTGAGAGAAGAGAGAAGAGAAAAGAGAGAGAAGAGAGAAGAGAGAGAAGAGAGAGAAGAGAGAGAAGAGAGAAGAGAGAAGAGAGAAGAGAGAAGAGAGGGCCTTTTGCAGGGGGAAAGAATGCCTCTCAGAATCTACTGGTGATCCTGAGGATGCCAGTGAGAATGTGCAAAGGGTGTGTATGTGTATTGCTCTCTAACCATCTCTGATTCCCCAAATTTCAGTGTACAAGAAATTTTTGCGATTATCCCTGGGTACTTGACATGTTTTTCTATTTCTTGACTTCCTCCACCAGCCACCTCTAGAAACAGGACATAGGGCTAGAGGACTTTGTTCTGAGCCAGTACAGCTATTCCTATGTTTGCTTGTGACTGATCTTCCTTGCTGTCTCTACCAGAGCAAATTTGCGATCATGGTTGGCCATAGCTCAATCCTTGCCCTCCCACATAAGTATAAACAATGTCATCTGCACTGATATCTGCAGCAGACAACCCTCAGGGGCTGTGTGCAATCTCTGCTGGTACCCCCTGAAGCGATTCCCATTCTGTACGGCATTGTCAGCCACTGATAGCACCCAAACAGGGTCCAGAAAGTTGTCAAGTAACTGTTTGCTGCATCCAGTTTCACTTGCCAGAAGCCATCTCTGGCATCCATGACTGAAAAGACTATTGTGTTCGCTTGATTTGGCAATATTTCAGTGACTGTTGGCAGGGAACAGTATAAGCACTTTAGTATGCTATTGAGGTCTTTTGGATTGATGCAGATCATCAGTTTGCCTGTCTTTCTAGCTGCCACCATACTGCTGATCCAGTCAATTGGCCTTGCAACTTTTTTCAGCCACCTTGTTCCATGACAGTTTTAACTTTCACCTTGAACTCTTGCTTCAAGAGTGTCAGTACTAGCATTTTATATATAGTTGATGCCACATCATCTTAACCTTGCAGACCTTAAAAGCACTCATTATCCACAAACCTGATCTCTTGACCAGATACTATCTTTTAATAGTCAGAAAAGTAATACCTCAGATATGTTTCCCCCACCCTCCGTTTGCTCTGTGTTGCTTTGACTTTGCAATAAATATTCCCATGTCCCAGCAAATAAGAACAATGGATTTCTGCATCCATTTTACTGCAAGAAAGATCAGAACCTAATCCTTATTTACATGTGAGCACTTCTGCCTAGGCATTTCATAAAATAACATGTTTAATTTGATCCCACTGTAAGAAAAAATCTCCATATTGTTTTATTTTTTTACAAAGTCTGCATAGTTTACCCAGTTTCACCATGGAATTGCATTTCATTTAGTGAAGGTTTTCCTTTGCCAGTTGCTTGTCATTCCTTATATTCCATTTCTGAACCACACTATTTTCTTGTTACTGCCATTGCACCTACATGCTATATATTATTCAGACCGGCTTCATCACAGGTGCTCACTTTTCTCTTTCAGGCACTTATGCAAATTAAATCACCAGTGTAATTTAGGATCTCTTCACTTGCATGTATGTGGTCCAAAATTTGTCTCATCCAAGTTCCAACCACGCACAGAGTGACACCACCACCTTGCTCTTAAGCAGGACTTTTAACCACTAGACCTCACAGTTCTGTAACAAAAAAGGTCAATATCATTATCACAGTTTTATAAGGGTGCTGTGTAGAGGTGAAGTGACTCACTCAAGGTCATCTAACAGCTTGGTGAGAGAAGAACTTAGGTTTTGCAAGTTCCAGTCTAGTGCTTTATCCAGCAAGAAACCCTGACTGTGCTGAAGTCTGAGGTCTCCCTGTCCTTGGCCTGTTCTATTAAAACGCTGCACTGGCATTCATATAAACCATTTACCAAGGGTAACATCCATTTGTTCTGCATCAAAAAGCAAGAGAGATTGACACATACATAATCTTTTCCTATATGTGATGGATTGATCCTTGACTTAGGATCATTTCAGTTGCCTCTTTGTAGTCTTGTCGTTACCACAAGAATTTCCCAGACTTTCTATGCAAGATGAGAATGGAAAGCAGTTCAAAAACCATTTCTCCTGTTCTTCTTCTGGAAACTTTTTACTGTCAATCAAAGTTTGTAACACCTGCTGTGTTGAAAACAAAATTTTAAAGGCGATCACTGTACATTTTTGTTTGCTGCGTGGTGTTTTAAAAGCACAAAAGTCCACACAGAATTTCTTTAAACATTTTCCAGAGAAGATTATTTTTTTCAAAATACCAACATGGCTAAACACAGTGCATGATCTTCATACACACGTTTACCTAGAATATTCATGGCATATTTGGATAACAATGTCCAAGGACTTTTTTTTTTTTTTTTTTTTTCCAAGAAGGAGAATACATTTGTGTCTACTGATGGCTTCCTGGTAGAATTTCCAGAGTATGAAATAGGCTTTCTTTGTACTGACAAATCCTAAAAATACTTTGCATGTGGAATATTCAGTGTTCTAACAACAGCATTTCATTAATACCTGCAGCCTATGTGTAACAAGAACTTTACTGAAATCCTGAGGAGGGAATGGTTCCTGACCATACGGGCGGTATACAAGAATCTCAGCCTCCTCACACTGCTCCTCTCATTCAGATGATGTTTGAAATCGCAAAGAGGTGGTCCTGCTGTCAGGAGCACCTGTCAGTTTGCAGCATCCCCACTCAGAGGCACGCTGCTTGATTTCTGATGTCCCAAGCTGGGCTGGCCTTTCAAAGATTTAAACCCTGGCCAGAAGGAAAGACCCTGTATCGATGTGGTCCCATATGACAAAAGCCTCAAAGTTTTCCACAGACTCTGCCCTGGAGTTTAGGAAGAACTTGTTTGATCTTGTGCAAACAAATGACAAACTTACAAGACACACACAAACCTTTTCCTGAGGTGAGAAGACGCAGCGCTGCTGCAGAGCACACGGACCTCAGCAGAATTCATACCCCAACACAGACCACAGCTTGCCACCTATGTACATGTACAGAAACTGATTAATGGGCTGTCACTTTATTTGTTGACTGCTGAATTATTTATACTTATAAAGTGTTTAATAATTTAGAGCTGATATCTTAACAAATTACAGCTGAAAGTGACAAGGGGAAGGTGGCACAAGAGTCTCACTAGAGATCAATGTCCTTGTTCTCAGGGCACTTTGGAACACAATTTCTGCTGACTGTCATCAGCAAGAAAAGGAAGGGGGAAGTATGTTGATTTGGTATTACGTGTTAAATAGAGAGAACTGCATATTTCAGTAATCAAAGGAAAAAAGTTGCTTTAAACCAAAAAGAACATGAAATTACTCTGAAGAAATCTACATTTCCATATGAAATGAAAATCATTGTCTTAAAAAAAAAGACTAAATAAAAGCTAATTACAGTGTTTGTTTTTAAAATTTTGTCTCAAAGCATTTTATCCATCTTTTTTTTGCCACAAAGGATTTGGATACATATTGATTTTGACCTGCATGCCACATCTTTACAAAAAAGCAAAGTCATCTTAATACGAAGAGGTTATTTTCTACTGTATCAGGATGGAAACAAAATTACCATCTACTGGCTCTATGTAAGTTAAACTTAGGGAGTGCATGAGAAAGAGAAACATAAATTCTGATTTTTAGCAAAAAACAAATGCTAACCAACAGAAACTCTGGCTGAATCAAACTAGCTGAAAACAAAATTCCTGTAAAAATCCTCTATATAAGTAAATAACATTTCACTCCAGGATGTTGTTTTCTTCACAGACATTTTTATAGAAGAAAAAATACTTCAATGTAAATATCCAAAATAGTAAATTCCATTCTCTAAGCAGGAATTTCCTGGGTATTAACCCACTCTATTTCCTTTAAATACCACAAGAATGCAGTGTCTAGTGGAATCATATTTTAGTGAAACACAAATTCTTAACAAAGGCACGAGGCTCCTATGACAGAAATTATACTATCATTCCTCCAGAAAAATACATTTTTCAGGGTAACGTCTCCAGTGATAAGCATGGTTTCATCTTGTAACCCCAATTCTAGAGTGTCCACAACAGAAAAACAAGCTGTGCGGGCCACTGCTGAATTCCAGTAGCACCGTATATCCACATACAAGATACTGTTCACCAGTGCAAGACTGACCTCTGCTTGCATTCGGCTTGCTTCAAGCAAGCACCATATGTCTTTCCACCACAGTAGCAGAGGCACTGTGGCCTTGAACAGTGTAAATCATACCCAGCTCCATCCCCTCTCAATATATTTGGGCAATCAATGTTTTTCACTTTGGTGCAGGCAGTTTGAATCCTAGAAGAGATAATGTTAAACATGCAGTAGGAACTTAGTATCATGGTATTTCCCAGAACTAGCTTCTTCAACAGCAATTGCTTTCTCTCTTTCTCTGTGATTTAATTGCTGTTTATCTCTGCAGAGACTTTTATATGTGCATGCTGCCAGCTGGATTAGGATCAGTAGGTGGACATTACCGGACATTTGGGAGCAATGACTTGAGTTAAGGCCAGTTGAATCCCACTAGCAGTATTTTCATTCTGCCCTCAGACACAGGCTCACTCATAGTATTTCTTCTGCGGTACAGACATTTACAAGACTACAAGCTCCAGCAGCAGACTTCAGTAAGAATAAGATCTAGTCAGCTCTAATTCTTTTCATAATTCTACTAACAACTTCAGGGCAGAAACCTGCTCAGTTGCTTTAGGGACCTAACTCATATCTATGTTGTAAACTCCTCTTAAGGAAGCCATCCTAAATTCCCAGTGCAGAGTAAGTGCTGACCTACGTTAGAGGGACATTGTGTTCCTCTGTGTCCACCCCACAAGTCTAGCAGACGTTTTGCTTTGAGCAGGATAAGGGACAAATGTGGTCTCCTTTTCTTCATACCATTGAACAATGTATTAAGAAAGAAAGTTATATAACAAAACTGATATTTTATATATAGGTTTCCCTATAGCAGTGCTATGTTCTCATGAACAGTTGGGTGGGGAATATTCATGGATGACTAAAACTGCTAAAAAGTTTTTTCTGGTATATAAGTGAAAAACGGATAAAGGAAGCAGAAAGTTAGCATGAATGACAAATCTTGGCTGAGAATTTATTGGGATTTTTTGTTTGTTTTTTGTTTCATTATCCTCAATTGTTAAAAGATACTATATCTTTTGATATGTGTTTTCCACTTCTAGGTTTTCTAACACAAAAATGCTCTATTTAACTGTTCCCGAGGTACCAGAAACATGCAAATGGACAATAACACTTATCTTTTGATTTGGGGAATATAATTAGTGAAAAACAAGGATCTGTAGATTTTTGAGAATGGTGAAGAAAAATCGTATCTAGCTGTTGCCCTCCCAAACACTTTTTACTCAGTAATACATTTTTTCTGCTGTTTCTAACAGTATTTTTTTCTCTAATCCAGATTTTCTAGTATTGAAGGGTGGACAACCTATGGAAAACAAGAAAGTTTTTCATGAACACATATGCTGGACCACTTTCAGAATTTGACTAGGAGGCCATATTTGTAATTCCTTCCATATTAAATCTGAATTATTAACACTTGGGGTGAGAGTGATCTCAATTAAAATTGTTTTGGAGGTGTTACAAAAGCATCCAGGGCACATACATATGTTCCAAATAGTACAAAATGCAGTTTCACATCTATTAAGACACTGACCACTGATCCACTCAAGGTCTTCAGCCTGATCTTCAGAACCCCATCTGAGTAAGATCTCTACTACTTGGAGGGCAGTTTCGCCTCCCCTCCTCTACCATCTAGGATAGTAAAAATGACCAGCAGAAAGCCTGGAACTGACAGTATCAATGACAGAGTGAAGTCTGAAAGAGCATGGTACAGAGCTTTATTGGTCACAGGAGGCAGTCAGCTATGGCATTCCTTTCCTTCACAATTCACATCATGCCCTGACACCACTTCCTTGAAGATAGCATTCAAAAATACCCCTGAAGTCTAAGCATAACAATAACATATCAATTACTTCCTTACACACTCAGGAACATGAACAGGATATTAAAAGGGAATTAGAGAAAATACAGTGTTTCAGGTAGGCTATTGTTCTCTGGAATGCAAACTCATAAGAAATGTCTGGGATTAGTATCAGCCTAGTAGAAATGAGACCCGGTCAGGAGATGGTACAGAAAGCATCCCAGACTTTGACTTTTCCCTGTTTCTTTGAAGCCCTGATTTCACTTCCCAGTATGGCACCATGCATGAATATTCATGAGTCAAAGATCCAGCGCCCTCTTGGCTGCAATCTTCACTACAGAAATTTGAGTTGTGTGAAATCCTAACCCCAAGGAAGTCAATGGAAAGATCCTTGCTTACTTGTTTGGGGGCAGGAATTCACCCATGATGTCTTGTTAGTTCTGGCAGGTTTTCAGGTTGCAGTGTGCTTTCTGAGTTGAATCAGTAAGCAGTGTGCTGCTTTCATACACTCTTCTATACTTGAAACAGAAATAGCGTTGCACTGCACTTCTATTACCCTTGGCAGCCAATTTTCTCCTTTGTCCACTCAAATGCAACCGTCCATCCTTTACCTTTTTTCTACCTATACATTTTTATAGAACAACATAAAAATTGTTATTAAAAATCAATGCTCTGCTATCATTTATGGTTTATGTTCAAAAACTGTGGGCATCTTCCTGTAGCTGGCCCAGACTTTCTTCAGTGGTTCTGCACAGGTGCTTTCTTGAGACTGCAAAAAACTCACATAAAGCCTCTAGACTTTATATAATTTCCTATGTTAGCAGTCTTTGTCCACTGATTTTTTTTTCTGTACAAAATTGTTTGTCCTGACAGAATTTCTAGACAACAGCAAGTGTCATTAAAAATTGGACTGGACAAAGCACTTCAGACTATGCTGTCGGTAACAAATCTCTCCTAGCAGAAGGGAGGAGTTGATGACCTAATAGGTTTTTCGCTACTTTAAAACCTTTGGGCTTGTGATGCCTCAGTTGCTTGGCTGGTCCTTGATAAATGTGTGATAGATAGCAAAATAAAATAAATCTTCAGTGTTTGCCTTCATAACATAGTCCTGCTTGTTAGATGGGAATAATTCCTTTCAAATTACACTTAATTTAACTTGGAATGATAGGTGAGGTGGCAAAGCGAAAACTTCCCATACGCAGTGCTGGTTATTATAGTAAGTAATAACACCTCCTCATGTGCCATAAACATTCAGATGAACAGGACTGGCACATTTTTGCCTTTTGAGGAGGGCTGGGGTTTGGCACTCCATAGCAATACAATGGGGGGAGCTGGATCAAGGTGGGCTGGGCAGTAATGAGGCAATGGCAATGAAAGGCATTTGAGGAAAAATACATCTAATTCTGAACAACATGAGGAATTATTCATATTAATGATAAGAAGTTACCCTTTTTTAAAGTTTAAATTCAGCTCAGAATTTCTCATGGAAAAGGTCAGTACTCCTTCAAATTCTCTGAGAGCTGACATGAATAACCCCAGTGATCTCACCTCCAGGCAAAATCCAGAAGCCCCAACATAGTCCTTCATATTTGCTAGTACATATTTTCATTTGAGAAATAAAAAGCTCCACCAAAGAAGCAATCAGTTATGTCCCCAAAGCCTCTAGCTCTAGAGCAAACCATGGAGGTAGGAGTGGCTTACATGAATGCAGACTAGAGAGCAGGTAGGTCCCTGCTGCCCTCTCCTGCTCTGTGGCACTAACAAGTCACCCTGCTTAGGTGCCAGGTTCTCCACAAGCTCTTGCTCTCTCTTTCCATCACTTCTAAAATTGCTTTATCTCATGACAGAAGAATCATTACTAGACTGCTCTAGCCAAGGAAATGATGGCATCTAGACATCAGCCGATGAGGGTGTCACATGCACAAGAGCCTGTCCAATAGTCCTGTTTGGACATGGTTACTACCTGAGCACACATGTTACGATTTAGCTCCGGGTTTCAGCTACAGAACTGAGCAGTGAGAGCTTAATGAATGCAGACATTTGAGATTTTGCACATCTCTATTAGAACTGGAGAAATCCAGCTAAAATTATGTAATAACCATGGTAGCAGAGATTTCTTTTCTCTCTTCTTTGAAGCTAGAGACAAACAGACACCATATAGTATAGGGAGTTACTACAGTAATTAGCCTTTTTTTCTGAATGCTATAGTAAACACTTTCAGAGTAAAATTCAATGCATAATCACTGCTGGTCTAAAAATGACAGCTGTTCTGTAGAAGACTGATGTATACACCAATCTCTCCTGTAAACTATTCTGCTTCCTTTAGTTGTCTCTAGGGGTTTTTTTTTGCCACTCTGAGTATGACTCAGTTCTTTTATGTGTGGTTTTATCTTTCACTTTTGGCTTGTAGCTATATCTAGACAGACTTCTTAATCTCTCACTTTTGCTATAACAGTAAGTGGACAATTTAGTTCATCAGTTAACAGATCAGTCAGACAAATGCCCAGGAGAAGATATGAAACAGGCCACTCAAAATACTAGCACACTATTTCAAGATTATTGCCAAAATGTTTTTCAAGGATTAAAAAGCCCTTTCAATATTAAAGTAAATAATGGGTACCTCACATGGCTCTCATTAGGAACAGACTGGAAATGGTTTGTGATATTACTTTAAAAAGTCAGAAGGTTTCACCATGATTACATATAACAAAGAAACATCAGAGGAGGGAGCTAGGAAGAGTTTACTGCTCATCAGAAAGTCTAATTCTAATTTTAATCATTAAAATATTTTCCTTTAATAATAACAGAAAAAGCAGGAAAAAGATAAAGAAAAAAAAGTGACCAAAGCTGTAGGCACATCAGAACAGACATTGTAGTATGAAGAGAGCATGAAACCTGAAGGAGACTTGCATTTTCTCATCATTCCATTTCTATTGCTGAGCAACAGGCATGAAGAGAAAAAAATACTATATTTTCCCCAAAATATCCTCCCTGGAATGTCAGGAATTGACAACACCAACATAAGAGGAAACAATGGCTGATCTCATGGTTCTGCAGTCATCCTCTCGCAGACTTCACTCAGCAAAACAAACCTTTCAGGTCTCACAGTCCTTGGGGGCCATGCATTCAAATAACTCAGTTATATTCACAGCCTCTGTTTGTCCCTCACAAACACCTTTGTAGTGGTATCAGCATCCTCCTCAGAGGAGACCATTTTCTCATTCTTGTCCCAGCTGGAGAATAAGCACTGCATTAGAGGTTATCAAGGGGACGGGCAGTTAAAGGACAAAAAACAACAACAATGAAGTAACACTACCACAGAGGCATGGGATATACCCAGGAAAACATGTAGTCTGACTTTTCTTTGGTGTACTTAGTTTGTCTATGGGCAGATTGCCATAAAGGGGAAAAAAAAAGAAGGAGGGGGGAAGAGAAAACCTATACTTTATTTATTATTTAAATAAACAGTTTTACTTTGCTTACATTTTGTGCTCAGTTTTACAACAATATGAGTTCATTTCCCCATCATTCCTTAATATCTATATTGTTTAGGACTTTATATACTGTATGATTAGTTGGCACTGGTACTGTTCAATCTGTACTAATCTGTATGCATTTATATTGTGTGAGCAGTTTTCTAATTGGTTTTCATCCAAGTAATCCCACAGAGAATAAGGTTACATGCTGAAAAGGGCTGAGGTGAGAGAGTGGTTAAAAGGGGAGTGCAAACTCTTTTCCCGTCCTTATTAAGAATGCTTTGCACATCTGCATTTTCTAAAAACATTTCTGAACTCCCTCTTTGTGAATAAGCAATAAAGTCTATTCCACAGCAGAGAAATGCACTGAGAGAAAATGAATGTGTTTCAGAGAACCCCACCCATATCTGCTTTAGTCCTCCCATCCTGCTTTATTTCTTGGTCAGCTAAGGCTGTGAAAAGTAAATACGTCAGTTTACGGGGGGGGGGAATTATTAAAACAACAACAACAAAAACCACCAAAAAAACAAACCCAGAAAAGAAAATATCTCTTAGTAGAAAATACCAAATTTTATTTAAGTAAACAGAAAGCTTATATAGCAGAGAGTAAAAATTTTTTTCCTAAAGGTGACTAACAGAATTACAAAAAAAAAAAAGCAATACAAAGAGCCCAAAAATGAGCCAACACTTTCAAACTCAGCTGCTTAAATCTATATCTGGCTAACTTGCTTAAGGATAGCCTAAATTTCAGATATTTCTCACACCAAAATTTCTGAAACATTTTGACAAGTGCTGCAGGTACTCAAGGTATTCATTTTGTAAATGCTGATGATAGTACTTGAATTTTAAGAAAATATATATCCAATCATTTAATTTAATTGCATAATAACAACAACATACTTTCATAGCCCTGGCTGCAGGAACGTTTGTTTGGTTGGGTTTTATAAAAGATGTTTTATATTACCAGTCACACACCTCCCAGAAAAAAGTTGTGGAAGCAAATTAGGTGGAAGTTATTCTCCTTTTCCTTAAACATAAAGACAAATCTTAATTCTCTTCAGAGAATTGCATATTTAGATTTGCAAGTACCTGTATACAGTCCTGTCTTTATCATCTCCCACATTAGCAATTTTTTTTTATGCTTAGATCAAGTTCTAGCTTTGATTATACTTTTTTTTTTTTTTATTTCCCTTCAAAAAAACCTTAAGTCAACATACTGAAAACTGAATGTATAACACACTTTTTATACATACCCATGCCCACATTCTGCACAGGCATTAGAATATTTATTTTAAAAACACAAGGCTTGCTTACCATATTCACAACTTTCAATGGCTGGATTTTAGAAGAACCTTTTTGAAATGAAAGTCTCTCGCTACTGTACATTCTTGCTACTGAGAAAATACAATTTCACTATGTACAGCTAAACAAAACCCTTTTTTACTGCTTAAGAAATAGATATCATAAAATAATTTTCTGGATTTAAAAATTAAGTAAAAAATAGGCTTTTAGATTTTACTCAGACCCAGGCAGATGACAACTCCTCTTCAATTAGTTATCATCCTGTCTCCACAATGAACATTAATCTGAACTTGAAGGAAAGACAGTTTTCCTGTTAAACTTAGAAATGATTTACACCGAAGGACAATGTAAGCCTACTGTTCCCCCAACTCCCCGCCCCATTTATGGACACCATGCTTCATTTCTGCATTATCTTCTGGTAAGCATCTCCAGAATATTCCTTAAAGCTGCTAAGATGATACTGTAGAATTCAGGCATGTGACGGATACAAAATTAAAGTTGACCTTCTCTGCCAGAAAAAATAAACAGTAACCATTAGCAGCTTTGTACCTCTGCATTTAACTCCCTATTTTCTGACTCCCTAGTTGGGTCCATTAGCTGACTGGTGCAGAAAAGACCCCCCGGCAACGCTGACTCCCTGTGGATATGTTACAATCTCTGGATATTACACTTGACTATATCCTTTTCTCCAGTCTAATTTTACATTTGAAATAATTCACTCTTGAGTTGGTCACACAACAATAATGCAGACAAGAGTTGCCAAAATTCCTTAAAAACTTCCTGTGTCCGTATCTCTGTTAACAAGTTACAGTTTGCCCTGGGAGCCGTTAAGAATTTGTATTGACATTTGCATTTCACGATTTTACTAGTCGCCCCAACTTTCTTGCTAAGCCTCATCAGTTATAGTAAGAATATCCTTTTATTCACCTGGCAAACTATTAAAAAAAAGTATTTTATGGGGAAAGTATCCATTAAAATATGCAGCTTCTTACCAAACTCGAGAAAGTTTGTTTTTTGGTTTTTTTTTAGTTGCATAAAGTGGAGATTTTCATATCTACGAAACTTTCAGAACATCAGGATCCTTTACAGTAAATAAGTTAGATGACTTTTATATTAAATTGGATGGAAAGAAGCACAGGATTTTGCCACTGGATCACACAAAAGGACCTACCACACAAAATTAGTAGAAATGTTAATGCTGCAATTCTGACATGAACTTTGACAAACAGAGTAAGACAGCACTCTTGTATTTATTTTGACCATTTTCCAAGCACTTCAGTATGATTTGGGGTCTCATCGCATAAGCACATCCTGAACTGAACTAGGTGTTGATGACACCTCCATTTTCTTTCAACAGCTGCAGGATTTTTCTTTTGCTGTCTGCTGGGATTTTCCCCATAGTTTTCTTGTGTTCAGTAAGGCATGGTATATCTTTGAGAGAGAGAAATCTACCATACTAACAATTAAATACAGTCTGAATTAAATTGCTGGTGGGACAGGGCTTATCTTTCCCAAGACTAAAATATATACCGTGAAATCAGAAACTCTCTTGTCCTTTGACCTAGGAACAGAGGATGATTTTAATCCTCATTCCATTTCTCCATACATTTTTATATTTTCCTGTTAAATTCATATTTATTCTCTGCTGTGACAATATTTTAATACCTGCTTCTGATTTTTAATGCACACATAAATTAAAAAAAACCCCAGAACACACCCTTTTTATAAATCGGTACAGGTTGTTTTTATTTTATAGAAAAGAAGACATATAGAGAGTATTTGAAAGTTTTCAAACAAAATGTCACACTTTCAATATGCAAAATGTCATTGTACTGTCGCAAGTTTGCAGTCCTCCTGATATCCTTCAGGACAGGCTTCTAACTGCTTCTTAGCATCCCACTTCGTATTGTTTTATCTGACACAAAACCACCTTCAGAAGGCTTGCGCAGAACAGACACAGGAAAAAAAAAAAAAGAATTTGTTTCTGCCAAAAAACTCATAAGCTCAAGGGCCGTTTAACTTAGCTCAGTCACTTAGTTTATTTTGCATTAGAGGAACTTCTCATTTAATTTACCAGTCTATAATAGGTAACTTTTTCAATATGAAGCTAAAGGTCACTATTATATGTAAGGAAAATTAAGCCAATGTTCTTGGTTGCCTTACAGTTCTCCTAGTTCAACTACTCCAATAAATGAACATGTACAACAAGCCGAAGGGCTTTTTATTACAAATTTAATTCATTTCTCTAGACAACTGTGAAATTTGCCATTGACATTAGTCATTACCCCAAGGCGAACTAAAAGATGATCTCAGTTAATAAATGATCCTTAACAAGGAACGCTCCTATCTTCTGTGATATTGGCACAGGCACATTTTATTAATGCAGGACTAGCTTCCTGCCAGAACACTAGCATTCACGACTATTTGGTGTGCTTGTTTCCTCTTCCTGCTCCTGATATTAATAATTATGCAACGGGATAATTAGCAACACAAAGAGACAGTACTATGTGCTTGCAGCTAGATTTTCAGCACGTTAACCTTCTGGGAAATAAAGAACAGAAGCAAAGAGTCTAGCCAAATAACCAATGCAGGTTGATTTCACAGTGTGTAAAAGGCTAATTATCTGTGAAAAGTCTGACCTCAAGTAACAAAATTACATAAATGTGCAGGCATTTTATCTTAAATAAAACTCAGATGCACTAGTTCATAATGTGAGGAATCATGGTTAATAACTGTCTTCCAGAACTATTTATCTATATATAGGTTTATAAAAATAAAAATAAATCCAAGTGAGAAAAAATGGTCCCCTACAAAATGTTAGCCACTTATTCAAATACCTGCAAAGGTAGGGTAAAATAAACTCCCCCCATCCCCCAACCAGTGCAATGTTAAAAAAAAAAATAAAAATATACCCAGTATGTGACAGAAGTAGGTTAAGTGCATTTTGTTTACTGGAGACAGGCTACAACAAAAAGCAGAAAATATTACTACTTCTTTACAGATACCATGTGTAATTCATTCTGATATAAGAATATTTATCCACTAGCAGTAATAACAAACCACAATTTTTGTCATGAAAAAAATAAATTGTATTTGCAAAAAGCAAACACATTATGGAGTGTGTAAAAATGCAATATTCCCATTTTCTAGTCAGAGTTCCAATTTATTGAAGTAACAGAGCAGAAAATGCACTGACAGCTGTTACATTTTATTGCGAATTAGTATATACGTTTTATATCCAGTGAGCAAATGCATGATACATTGTATTCCAGTAATTGCCACTGGCTTTCCAAATGGAAACTGAATGATCTTAGTGCAATTACACTCAGGAGAGTAAGTGTAACAAGCTACAGTTCTACGTTATAACTCTTTAACAATACCAGGAATTTTACTCTGTTTTAAAAAATAAAATAAAAAGGTCAGACTGTATATATAAAGAGAGAAATATATATTTATCCATCTACAGATGATAAAATGAGTATTTCTGCTATTCTGGCTCAGATTTGGTTACATATAATACAGCCTATATGTTTCAAAAAGTTTGTAAGGATGATGCTTAAGTTTTCTACTAGTTTAGTAATTTCTTCAACATCAATATTTTGGGAGGGGGGAAGAGGGGAATGGACAGAATGGTTGGAAAGTTCGAACACATAAAATAAAAACTTCTAATTTAACATAGGAAATAAATGATTGCTATTCCTAGACCACACCCTAATTTGCCAGCATCCTTGCATAGAAAATAAAACACTTGCTTTGAAATATTTAACACATTACCTTCAGATGTAACATTTCAAATGTTTGTTACCGTAGGTTTTTCCCTCCCCCAGTTATCATCTGAGATAGTAACACTCCAAAGAGAGCTGATGTGCTGAGAAATTAATATTTCAAATGCATTATAAGGGAGTGGGGGCAGGGGGGAAAAACATTTTTTATTTTTATTTTTTACTAACCTTCATAACATATTTTAAACCATTTCGTTGGGCAACCAGTCTGGTGACAGCTTCTGTACCTTCAAGCTCTAGCGTGAAGCGCTCGGTAAAGCCAGCAGTCTCCTCCCCTCTAGTGGTTACCAGCTCTCTTTGCAGCAAACAGAGGAAGAGAAAGGCCTATAGAGGACCACCTCAGGGCCATTTGTGTCATTTTTCTAAGCTTGCAAGGGGAGGGAAAAAAAAAAAAAAACAAAAAAAAGAAACAACAAACCCACAACAGAGCAGGCAGTCTATCACTGCAGCAAATAAAATTTATCAGTCATTTAAAACAATATGTTAGTAGTGACTACAACTTAATCAACACCAACCTGCTGACATAGATTTGCAATTTGAGCAGGTTATTAGTGATCGAATTAACAACGTGTCACAACTTGTATCTGATTTATTAAAGGCAGCTGACTAATGCAACGGGGCTATAAACAACATGCATGGAGACATTTTTCAGGCATGCTGACTGCTGCCATACAGCCCATGAAAAAGCAGAGTTAGAAAAAATATCTCTGCTTTTACCTTTTCTTTCAGGTGCTTATAGATCATTGCATATTGGTCTTACTGTGAAGCATGGGGATCTACACCATAACACTGTATCCAAAGGGGTCGGATTCTGTACAAACACGCACAGAAATGTCAGTCCAGACACATCTAGTAAAAGAGCTCAATGGGAGGGGTAGGCACAAGGAAGCAATGAGAAAATACAGGACACTGTGACAGGTTGTGATCTCAGCAATACAGTAGCCTACTTATCGCCAGTTTTTTCTTTATAGTCATCAGAGGGTTTTAGGAAGACAGAAGAAGAACTGTGAAGTAGGGCACCATGGTTTCCCCAGATCTCTTCCTAAGCATATAGGGTAACATGGGAGAAAGCACAATGTCCCTAATGTAGCCCATAAGTAGTCAGCACTTGGAGTACTTTTACAGGCATGGGCTAGAATCGACGCAAATGTACAAAGAAGCCCATACTGAGCATGGATTTAAAATTCTTTTACTTTTCTAAATTTATCCCTGAACAGGGTTTGGCTCAAACCCCACTCTGCTTCTGTATCAGGCTCATGTATGGCCACCAATGTAAAACTTAGACCTTTCATAGCTTTAGACAATTTATTTCAGGGGAATGTTGTAAACACTGTTAAGCATGAGCTGTACAGATTTGATTTGGTAGTGTATCCAAGTCCAAGGGTAACCTGAACAGATTTTGATTTGCACCCACTTCTAATCCTGAAACAATTAGTTACAGCCCAACTAGTGGCTTGAGAGCATTTTCATGAGAAACAAGAATTTAACATAAATCCACATAACCAAGAAAATTCAGAATTGAAGCTGTCAATTCTTAGGCCCAATAGAACACATAAAGAGGCTTGTTAATGCTGAACTAATTGGCATTCTTGGCTTGACAGTCTCAGCAGAGAGACCAAGGAGTGAATAAGCAAGGAGACTAAACTACCCTCTCGCTCACAGGTGGTCCCTCTAGGTTAGGACTAAAGCACATTTAGAGATGAAGAAGAGAAAAGAAAAATGTACATAGACGATACTGTTCAATTCGCAAACAGGAGATTTTAGCCCGCACTGAAAGCGATGTAACCAATTCTTAACCACTGGCTATTGATATGGCATCAGTTAGTCTGCAAATGAACAAAGATTTTGATTTCCTTTTAGCAATAGTTTATGTTTTATAATTAAAAGGAGAGGCTGATATCCTCCAGCAGCCTCCATCATCATGTTAGCTCTTATGGAAATCTATGAAAAATCCCAATACAAAGAATGCTTTTCTCTGCAAACTGACCAACTTAATCACAGGATTTTCAGATATACACTCAGAGGAAGGACTTCACCTCTGCCTCCTTGAGGCTGCGAAGTACGAAGTATGAAGGCCAGGGAATAAGTGCACCTGCAGTCTTAACCGCTCTGATGCACACAACAGCTCACCCTTTGTATCCCGTGTAAAAGTGTTTCTCTGGCAATCATGGGGAGGTGAGGGTCTGTTTTTATCATGCTCAAGCCCATCTTATTTACATATATGTCTGTAGTACTCAGGGAGCTGCATAAGAATGTTGATGTTACCTCTGGAAGTGAGCAATAAGGGAGTAACAATGCATTTTCTTAGGGTGGATTTGTGTTGAGCAGTTCTCCATAAAACACTGCAAAAAATCTCCTATCTTGACCATTGAAACTGTGCTGGGTTAAAAGAGAGAGGTATTAAAAATAAGATGCACAATATTAACACTGAGGGAAATTAATCACTGGAACAAATTACTGAGGGCCATGGTAGATTCTCTTTCAGTGGGAGTCCTTAAATCAATATTGAATAGCTTTTTAAATGATATGTTCTAGCTCAGCTACAAGTTACAGTGTTCAATGCAGAAATTACAAGATGAAATTCAATGACCTATGTAATACAGGAAGTTAAACTAAAATATTGTTGTGCAGGTTTCTAGACTTAAAATGTATTCATTTATTAATTTTAGCCCACAAGAAAAAAAGGATGTTTCTAGAAAAAAAACAGCCTGGGAAAGAATGACCCATCTTGACAGTAGTTCTTCAGCTGATGTAATATCAATGGAAATTGATGAGGAAATCTTGATCCCATACATCTTAAAAGTTGCTACTTAAAAATGACATATTCATAACTCTCCAGATTTGTTCACTTGCCAGATTTTCTTCTCTTGCCTAAAGTATTCCTACTGCAGAAATGGAAGATGGTGTCAAAGGCAGTCTCAGCTCCTGGAGCCATCTGAGGACTGTTCAGCCCCAGTGCAATTTTCTGCAGCCTCAGGGTTGCCCTAAGTTTTTCCATCTTGCAATCATGCCATGTAGCCCTTATACCAACCAAAGAGGAGCCGGGCTACAATATGATCCATACACTTCTACACTTGTCCCTCTGGTACCCCTCCAAGCATGTTCCCTAGAAAAGGGTGGAATGACAGAGGAGGAGGTCAACAGCAGAGGACAGACTCTGTGGTCAGAATTACATCTCATTATTGCACCTAAAATAATTTATCTAAAATAAATTGTTTTACTCTTGTTGGCAATAGACTTAAAAATATAGAGATAAAGAGAGGATCTACTCCTTCTTACATATGAGTAGAATCCCACACTAATCCAAAATAAGTTATTTAACTGTGACACTTACAGATATCAACACAATCTCTCATGTGGAATGTAGACTAAAACATTTGTAATTCTTCCCTTTCAGAAGAGCCTGAGCTACTCAAAACAAAGGGAGAAATGCAATTCTAATTTATTGAGGCACAAACAACAATTCTAATGGTATTATAACAGAAATATGATCATAATTTTCACAGGTTTCCTGGCCTTTCAATAAGGAATCTTCAACAAAGAGATAAACAAATGGAATCCTGCAGTATTAAAAATTAAAAGTCACAGGTTTGGCCATCAACATCACTTACACTTTCCATACTTGTTTAATAAAACAAACCAGATATGTGTTTCAGTTCTCCACTATGCTAGCTGTATATGTCAGACTTTTTGAATTTTCCCAAATATACTTTCCCTCTGTGGAAGCATTTGGAGAGGAATATCTGATAAAATTTGAAAATCTGTTAACATTTTTAATAATCTAAGCAAATTGCATGGTTTAGTTATCAGCTGTTTGTGAAACTCTAAATGCTGAGGATTTTGTCCATTGCTGTTTTGTTCTCCTGCACAACTGAATTATGTCCAGAACAGTTAGTAGAAACAGATCATTAATGGTTCAAAAACAATCCATACAGTCTCACCAAATGGGGCTGTTTGAATTCAGCAGTCTACCTGGATAGTTTTACAGGCTCAAGATTTAAACTTTCTAATACAAGAATTTCTGGTTTACAGTTTATGTCTGTTATGTATGTGAATGCAACACACATTTTTTAAACAATTTTACCCTGTGAGTAAAAATTTCACCCCAAGTCTCATTTTTTTTTTTTTTTCCCTGAAGAGAAAACAATAATGTAGAAATAGATGCTGAATGTTGCACTCTGGTGCTTCTTTGTACTACACACCAAGCCAAATTCTGCTTCCACTGTCCATGGAAGATAAAGGGTTTAATCATTTCAGAAATACCTTGGCTGATGTGCACTCATTTCAGCTGAAAACCCCACATGGGATCTGATGAAAGAAATGTAGCCTGATAACTCTCAGAAGCCTGTTGTCCTGCCTTAACAGATAAGCACCAAATCCTACCTGATGCATTTCTTGGGATTTCCCTCATTCCTCACACTGCTTACAAAAATTGAGGGTATTCCACATTTTCTAAGAAAGTATCCAAACAGGGACCAAAAAATTTAGCAGAAGAAAACACACTCACAGTGAGTCATCAAATGAAACCACACAGTCTAAGACTGTTCTTGTGTTATTTGGCATGGCTAGAGAGAATAATAGTCTCTCCACATCCAACCAATTGTAACAGCAACAGAATCATGATGAAGCGAAAACCCAATAGTAGATTATGAACAATATGAAGTAGTAATCTCTTTTAATTAATTTAAAATGTACTGGACATTAAGTCTGAGGAACTGTCTCTGTGAGAATCTAATGAGGCAAACAGATTGCTTCCCTTAGTGTCCCCTTAAACATCTTTCTAGATATGAGTCTTACTCCTGAGAGGACCAACAGTTCAAAAGAGGATGCAGCACAGCAACAGAAAAGAACAGATCCATTTTCAGCTGTTCAGTAGACCAAATTATAAGCCACTGGAAATGGAGAGTGTTTACTGCAATTGCACTTGCCTGAGCAGAGACTTCAGGATATTCTGCCTTTTTAACAACACACACAAAGAAATGGATCAAGTCCTAGTTATTGCTCATGAGCAAAAGAGAAACATATTTAACATTTTTCTGCAGATGAACGTGGGAGAGGCCAGGAAAAATATAACATAGCCCTACAGATGTATAGTAAGTAATTCTTTTTCCCATATTGCGGTATCATATGCGAGGGAATACATTTGCTCCAAGATTGCCAGTTCACAGAAGGATCAATGCACAGACAGGTTCATAGAACCCTGTGTGAACTGACGGAGCTTTCCAAATTCAGGGCAGACGAAAGGGAGCAAATGATCTATGCAGTGCCAAATTTTATATGGTGCTATAGATAGCTGATCAATGCCAGCCATGTAACAGACCCTTGCTCTGACAATCTGAAGGTCTGCTCAGGTGACTACAAACAGTAGAAGCAAAGAGAGAACACACGGAGCACAGCGTGGGCGTTATAACTAGAGTGCTGTAAATTAGAAAGGCACACATTTGTAATTGGCATTGCTGACAAAGAAGTGGCACTAAAGTTACAGATGGAGTCAGAGCTGATGCTGGAACGAGCAGCCCAAATAGCTTGTCACTCTGAGCTCATTAAGAAGTAAAATGCAGATCAGGGAACAGCTAAGCAGCTGGGTCAGGTTGTTCATTGGCTAATTTAGTCTAAACAAGAAAGAGGGTAGGCATGAAACATGTTCTGGAAGAGTGTAAAAGAAAGCAAGGAACCAGAAGGGTAGGGGTGGCCAACCACTTGCTGCAAGCTGAAACACAGCTTAAGAGAAAACACCAAAGCCAAAGGAAAAAAAAAAACCCTTGAAAAACAAAACTCCAAACTTAAATCAACCTTCGCCTTCTCTTCTTTTTTTTGATATTTCACTAAATAAACAAAATGCAAAAAATTTGGGGTTTCAGCTGTCTCAAAAAATCATTGGAATCCAAAAATCAAGTAATCAGCAACACACATGCCAGTCAAGCATACAGCTATCCACGGCTGAAGACCGACACTGACATATTCATACATATGTATGAGCGTCAGTATTTGCATGTCAGTGCTAAGCATGTAACAATGCAGGTACTTGGGTTAGAAAATCTGGCAAAAAAACCCTCTGTCTTTTCAGAACTGAAGCCAGACCTGCCACCACTGCAGTCAGAAGGCCTGAAGGCAAGGCAGTTCAGATCCCTCTTCCCCCCAAATTATGAACCACCTGCTCACTTTCTAAAAGGAGAGGTTTGCAATCAGGATCTGAACAAGCACACTTGAACCCAGGACTCTCCAGGCTCAAAAACCTGCCAGGAAACCTCCACAGACCCACCTAGGCTACACATTTACAACAGGTCCCCTCCCAGGCTTGCCTTGTTTGTTGCAATCCCATTTCATAGACACTCCTTTTTCTGTAAGGACTGTGTGGAATCTGTGTGCAACAAAGGGGAAGGCTGGTACAACAATGTTAACAAACTCTTCTTTGTAATTAAAGGCATAAAATCTGCTCCACACACAATCTTTATTTAGGTAAATTTCACAGCCGATAATCAGATCAGAGGGAAACAAATGAGCTAGAAATTTGTGATCTGTCATATTTAGAAGCCATCACCAGACAACACCAAGGTGGTTTTTATGCATGAGAATGTAGGTATGGGGACAGAAAGGGGCTCTTCTGTGACATTTATCTCTTCTGTGATGCATTATCATTCTCCCAAAATAAGTTTTGGGAAAGATTATGTCTTTTAAGTGATATTATGAAGTATGATTGAGCCAAACAAAAGAGAGCAGGTGAAAGAGAAGACACTAGAACCTCTGTCTGTATATTTTGTTCTGGCTTCCTACAGAGCTCCCAGGGTACCCAGGTGTTGCAGATGCATAAGAGTTCAAGAAAAAACCCAAAATTATCTGTAAAAATGTCATGATGCTGGCAAACTGTTCTGAAACATCCTGTACAGAGATTTCCTACTTCAGGTCCTCTTTGTGGGGATTTTGGTGTCCTCTCTAGCATTGCCAGTCTTCCTGATTTTTTCCTTGCCATTTTACACTCCTTTATTTGATCTACACTGAATAAGTGTGTCAGTGGTGCTACAAAGGCAAGATGATTTTTAGATTTAACAGAAAAGGAACTAAAAGTCGAGAGCTTTCTCTGTGAGGAACTGTTCTGTTATCCCTGAAGGGATGGAGAGAAACTCTTGTAAATACTACTAATTTAACAGAATATTCTTAAACAATGTATCAAACTACTTAGTGAAACCATACGAACAAATCATAAGAGACTGGTGAATTGAAATGCTTAAGACTTGTTTAATTTCTTGAAACCAGGACATTTCCCCAACATCATAATACAGATTTGGGTTACATAGTCTTGAAAAAACTGATAGATCAATTTTCTGTCATGTCTGTTGATGTAGTACATAGCTAGCAGATAGAATTCAGCTCTCTGAGTAGGGTAGAGCTTCTATTTTCCTTTTTTGTTTCTTTTTGTGGTGTTTTTTAAGAAGAAATAAACAATCCCTGTGTTAATGTATCTCTTGAGATAATTGTACTGATATTTTAAAATGTCATTATTCTCCAAATACTTTGGACAAAAAAGTTGTATCTGACTACCTCCCTTTCAAGACATATAGAGAACATTACAGTTTTGTTACTCATATTCTTTTTTAATATAGTGTTAAAACCCAAAATAAAGAAGACAATAAAATACTCTAGAATCTGAAAAGACAAGAGGAGGACGATATGTCTCATTCTTGGTTGCAGAATGAGGCTGTCTCAATAGTTACTGCAGAAAGAGCTTCCTTGGACAAGAAGCTCTACTGCAAATAGCATAGAGCAATTGAGACTGCAAACAGTGGATGTCCTCAAGGGGTAAGGTGTCATGCTGGAAGGTGGAATAGCAGAATTTGATCTACTGTTACTGAGCAGTGATATTCAAACCCTAAGAAGAACACAAGGACAAGATGATTTGGTGGCTGGAAAATGGGGCTGAAAATTTGTAGTCCTGGACTATATTCATTTCTGATATACATTTAAGTTTAAATTATCCTCTTCTCCCAAAGATCCAGGAAATCCTTAAGGCACTTTTATTATTGATAGTTCAGAATTTCATACTAGTAATCCATTCCTCCTTTATCCACTCCATTCTCCAAAGAGGTATCCCAAACTACCAGGCACCTAAAAAATTGAAGCCAGTTTAAATGGAGATGCTAATGCTTTCTCTTCTCACAAAAGCCTTGAAAATAGCTAATATTTGTGTAAAGTTTGGAGACAACTGAATGGAAATTGTGCTAGAAATGCAGATTCATGTTGGTGTTATAAACCAATATAATTTGCATTTTCTTCCATATTATTCTCTTTCTGTGCTATTTGTCCATATTTATGACTTTTGTGTATTTATATGCATCAAAAATTAATAAAAATTATTAAAGAAATGACAATGCTATAATTGCTCCAATTGGAAAATCAGTACAACTTCTCAGACCGCAAAGCAATATGTTGAATTTATGAACCCTGCCTCACTTATTTACATTTAGCATACTGAAAATATTTGAATCATTTATTTGATGGATTGGAAGCATATGAAGTTAATTAAAACTATCTTGAAAGCATCTCTTTCAGAGTTTATATGCTTCTTATACTGGTCATGCTTAGTAAAATATAATTGTACTAGAAAAACTTGTATGTTATTACACCTCATTCAGCAAAACCAGTATTTCTAATTTCAGTAACATCTCTCACAGCCTTTCAAGTAGATCTGAACTCTACTGGAAGTTTTTACTATTCATTGTGACAAGGGTGTTATTTTTCATTTTCTAGTTTAACTTAAAGCTCCTCTTGCCTTGTGATTTCTCCATTAGAAAGCAGGATTTACAAAGGGAATTTTTGCTAACACAATTATTTTCCTTCTCAGCCTGTGGCGTTTAAGATTAACTGAAGATAACTGGTTAAGTTTCTTGTTGCACTGGGTACCTAATTTCTGGATTTTTTTTTCCCTAAACACCTTTGAACCTGTCTTTCTGCTCCTGCAGAGGTCTGGGGAAATGTGAGTGCTGTACCAAACATCCCGGGTTTCCTCTCCTATGTCTCGCGAAACATAGGCTAAACAAACTATCCGGGAAAGATGAAAATTAAGACTTTGAGCAAAAAGCCATTAAAATATGAAGTCTGCACTGCATGTAAAAGCAGAGAGTGATGCAAACTGTTGCTAAAGATGAGTTCAGGTTTAGGAGAAAGTAAACAGTGATTTTGTCACTGTCTTTTCTAATGTTTCCATAGCTTGCTGACAGCTTTAATGTATAGTCAGACACCCTGGCAGCTTAATATTGAACAGATTGTTTCCAGCTTCCTGAAATCATACATGCTTTGTGTGGCTGTAGCCCACATCCAGACAAAATTTTGCTATCTGAAAGACCTGCCCTCAAAGATGTGACTTGTAAAATTTAGTGTATCGAGCTCATTGCTGTCACATTTATCACTGCAGAACCATGACAATATTTTAATGGAATTAATCTTTAATAGAATTAAGTGTTTGTGAATTGCCTGACTTTATTTCGCACAAAGAAGCCAATGGAAATCTATCTCAATAGATCATATTAACCTGAAAATCTATGATGCTAGATCATTTCCAAGCTAGAAAACCAAACTGAAATCTGTATATTCCTAATCAGAGAAATTATATCTGGCAGTTCAATTATATGTGCAATTGCCCATGCTTCAATCATGGGAGATACAAAAATTCAGTGTTTCATGCTAACTCTGTAAAAAGGAAATGCATATTTATGCAAAAATCCTTTTTCCTTTAAGAAAATTCTGAGGGGTAAAATCCTAATCTACAGGGAGGGAAAAAGCTTGCACAATACTCCTGAATCCCTCATCTAAACACAAATTTCATTACTCCTGTGCAATATTTTACTAATATGTTATTTTTGTCACATGTGTTGCTGCAATGATTAGTAGGTTCTGTAAATAACAATGTTTAGGTATTATAGTAATATATTAGAAAACCTAAAACTTGCCCCAAACTTCTCCAAGTCTAATAAAACACATATAGTTGTTTAAGTGGCTTTCTGAGATCAGCAGAACCTCTGTTCAAGAAATGTCGTACACTGGCTTCTACAAATCATAGCTCAACTATGTGTGTTCTACTCTACTCCCACATTTTCTTCTCTTCCAGAAAAAAATATGTATTCAGACGAAAATTTGCCACAATTTGTTCTTGTAAAAGCAAAATCCATAAAAAGTCTTTCATGTTTTCCTAGCACCAAGTAACACAAATAATTCTTTCCTTACATCTGACTAAAAGCTTCTGTGATAGGAGGTTGAAGAAAGAAAGTCAGTCAATACTCAGGTCCCTCCAAACCCCATGATCAAACATGATCAGTTTGTCTTTTCCCTACTGAGGTAATAATTGTCTCCTTCTACAAGAATAGCAGTCTCAGCTGTGAAGGTTGTAGTTCAGATACAGAGCACAGAATGGAGGGTTGTCACAAACATATAAAAATATGTTTCAGTGTCCTCCTCTCTTCAAAAATCAGATGGCAAAAATCAAATACTTAAAGTTGAGAAACTGGAAATAGAGAATACTGAAATATATGAGTGCTTATGGACAACTGTGTGCTGTTTTTCAACTGGGATCCTAATTCATTCTGTGCACAGGATGAATATGGAAGAGAGTAGCAGTAAATACACACAATAATTTTAAGGATATGTCTATAGTGAACAATACTGCACTGTGAAAAGATACCCAGCTGGCTCCAAAGCTAAAAACAATCACAATATGAAAGTGAAGTGACCTAATTAGTCCCACTGCAAATACCATATTCACATAGCTATACTGCTTCCTATACATGAGCTAGTATACCTGTGTGGCATAGCACAGTGGCATACACATATCCTCTCTTTTGGGACTAGTTTGAATAACCTTATGTGAAGTGTATGTGGATGTGCCCTACATTTCTCAATTATCCCAAGTTCTTAATTATCTTCAAGTGCTTGCTATCGGAACTCAACATTTTTAAAGAAGAGTTTATCAGTAGGTAATTAATATATCTTTATCTGTAGGCAATTAATATACCCTTAAGAAATTCAAGAAGAATAGTGATTTTCAGCAGCCAAGAGTGTTTTAAAATAATTTGCTTTTTCAGAGGATGGGCATGACTCACTCTTTCTAAAAATAAGACCCCTGAGAAGCTGTCAAGACCATACCTGAATATTTGCCTGTGAGATGCAGTGCAAATCTGGAAGGGAACTCAACAGAATTTTTCTCTTCTTGGGAAGAAACAGGAAGTAGACCTCCCCCACTCCCCTTCCCTCTCACTCTTGGCTTTTTCCTTTTTTTTTTTTTTTCCCCTGTTGTTTTTGATTTAATTTGGACTATTTGTTTTGAGGTTTAAACAGTACCATAAAAAACCCTCAAACTTTAGAAGGAAACATTTTTTGTACTCTCTATGTATTCCCAGGTTAGCTTGGGCCAGGAAAGGACACTATTGTGCCATGTTCTTTGTTTCTAGCAAATTACGAGGAAATAACAAGGAAGGATATAGCCTACAATATGACTAGCCTCTCTGAGCTAGTTAATTTCTTGGTGCAACCTTGATTCTAATTTCAGTTACATGAAGAAGTTCTGAGTGCAATGCCATGAAACAAAAATGTGACTGGAGTAAAACAAGTCTAAATGATATCAAACCCCCATTATTTAATACATTACTATTTTTTTTACAGGCTACTTTAATTTGTACCCTTCACATAAAGCAGAGAGGAGTTAAGTGAACCCTTCTGATTTAATATAACTGAAGAGCTAATATTTTATACTGTGTTGGCTTTTAGTTTTTACACTAAGCACAGAGAGAGTGCCAAGTACTTTACAAATATATATGAATACACAGATCTTACCTCTAGAGCTTACAATACAAAAAGACAGATGGAGAATAATGGAAAAAATATCACAGAAAATAAAACTTCCTTTGTCTAAAACAAGTTCATTAGAATCCTTGCATTCTAAAAACTAGAATTCTAATTTTATGTGTTTTTTTCAGATCAATAAAATAATGGGGAAACATCTCAGATGACTGTGTCTTTTTTTCTTCTCTGTTAACTTCTCAGTTGCTCTCAAAACCAGATTGTTTTCAGGCACTTTCCCAGTTAGAAAAAAAGCCTTTTCCATTCATCAATAGAGTTCACTCAAAGTCAGGCTGAGGCTAGATATTATCTTACTGTGTAGAGTAAGGACCAACTAATTTCAAACCCTGAAATGAGGTATAAAGTAAAAATCCGTAGGACTTTGTCTTTATTTAGTCTTTTCAATTTTACATTTAGCATCAACAATTGCTGCCATTTGTTCTTTTCTTAGATGAATTAAACTGGAACCCAGTTAAAGCTTGTGAATTAAAGCTTTACTTATTTTACTTAAATATATGAAGCTGCCTTAATACGGTAAAGGGCACAATGGCACCCCAGTATTAGTGGACTCTTATTCCCTGTTTGCTTGGTGCAGACATTAATTCTGATAGCTATCCATGTGGTCTTTCTGTTCAACAAAGCATGAGGTCAGAGGTAAAGGATACTGACTCTTTTGATATCACAGTCCTCCTTGTGTTGAGAAACGTAGGTTGATGTTCACCTGTTTTTGCCACAGCATCTACAAAAGGATCCTGCAGTTTGTCTCTTGCTTAGGTAGAAATTCTTGCAGATCCCAGCCTGGCCCTTCATCTGGTTTCTGCTGACCTCTCATGTTTGAACCAGAGGCCTGGTAAGCCTTGAAACCTGTAAAGTATAGCAATTCTTGCTCTCTTGCAAAATCTAGCTAGCTGGTTGCAACTAGAAGACTTCTTTTTTTTTGGTCTAGGATTTCCGTTATTATATAAAGTTTGTTGTTTCTTTACCAGGTTTCTTTCTTTTTTTAATTTTTTTTTCTACTGTAAAAACCTGTATGGCTTCACACTTCTTAAAAATATTTCAGTATCTGACAGAAAAAGACAATGGAGCCAGAATTTTCCATACTACGTACTCTATAAAACTCTAGGAGAAAGTTTACTCCCTTTATTGTTCCAAAGTCTCAGTCCTTTTGCTATATTGTAAGTTGGTTTTTTTTTAAACTCATTCATTGAATGGTCACCAGTCCTGGCATATTACCTGAAGAAAAAATGGAAGATTTAAAAGGCTTGAACTCATTCAGTTAAGAGATTATTTTCTTACCTATGATCCCTTTTACTCTTGCCTTATCCGTTGGTTGACCTCTGCAGTCAAACTGCCTTCTAACATCCTACAGAGACAGAAAAAAAAGAATACATGCATATATTTTAGCTTTATAATGTACAGAGCTTTACTGTATTGTTAGGGCTTGTTATGTGTGAAAGTGGACACCAATTATGTCATTTCCTAAACAGTGGCAGTCACAGAGCTAAAATACTGGTTCCCCTCCCCAAAATCTTTCTAACCTTTTGTCACCAGGGGAATGCTTCAGATCTGTGAGATATAAGCACATCTCTTGAAAAAGAAAGCATAAAAAGTACAACTATTCTCCTGGGTTAAGCTCAGACAGAGTTAACTTTCTTCATAATAGCTAGCAAGAGGCTGTGTTTTGGATTTGTGCTCAGAGAAAGCTGATAAAAAATGATGTTCATGCGGTTGCCAAGGTCTTTCAGCTTCTCTGGCTGTCTGCAAACAGGAGAAGCTGGGAGGGAGCACAGCCCCAGTTACTAGCCCAGGATTTGATCTTAGGTTCGTGACTGAGACCCAAAGTGGCCAATAATCTATTCCATAACATATATGTCATGCCCAGTATATAGGTGAGGACCCTCCAGAAGATCATCCCTTTATGGTTCCAGATCTCTTTTGGTCCGGGTCATCTCGCCCCAGATGGTCGCTCTCCCAAGGCCTTCCCCCCTCCAACCCCGGTCAGCTCTCAGTCTGGGACGCTCAGACTGTTATCTCTGTTCCGTGAGTGCGGTTTCAGGACTCTCCCTGCTCCAGGATCTTTAGCCAGGAACATCAGGTGGAGGTGCAGTATCACTCTTTTGTATATTTGTATATAG
>NW_010117563.1:0-2190 GCF_000699245.1 Pterocles gutturalis
TCCCCACCTCTGCCTCTGTCTGTTGCAGGACATCCGAGAAGGGGGTGCACTGCTTCAGTGATATTATAGATTCTCCCACCCAAGGCTCTCCATGTGCTCTCACTCCTGCTGTCCCCAACAAGGTAAAGGCAGTCCACATTCCTCTGGCTCGGGATTGGAATGTGTCTTGAACCAGTGAGCAGAAGAAATGACTGAAAATAAGCTTGTGTGCTTGCATGCAAGTGTTACAGCTATAGTTGCCCACTTCAGGGAGAATCCTAAACTTGTTCATTTAATAATTTTTTATGCTATAGTGTATCAAGTCAGGAGTCTGACCCATTTCTCTCTGATCCCAAGAGAGAAATTCCCAATACCTGTCTGATCAGGTTCCAGGTCAAGATTTTTACAACATGACCTGAATATAATTTGGCCAGTTGTAATGTCCATGCTATCATTTAAGGAAGAGTGATTCCATCTTGTCTTCAGGAAGCAAGTAGTTTCTGTGCCAAAACATGGAAGGAGCTGTTGGCGCCTCTGTTACCACAGAAGATAACATTAGCTTCTGCAAACATTAAATTATTTTCCCTGTTGTCTTTTCCTTCTTGCAGACTCTGGACTTGAGATGATTGAAAAAATGCAGGTAAGGAGAAGTTATTCTGTCAGACTTTGTGATCAATTGATTTTTTTACAGCCAAGCAAATAATCAGTTGCTATGTGTTTTGCACTTCACTCCCAATACCTTTTAATTTGGGCTTAGAGAATATTTAGCTCTTCTAGGTCCAAGCTCCCATACCTGCTCTTAAATAGAGTTTCAGTTTTCCTGTATTCATTCTTCTAGCTAGCACGATAGAAGGAATAGGCACTTAGTAGAATTCTATCTGTTCTTTGCAGAAGTGTGATTCTGAGAGAAAATCAAAGTTGCATTAAGGTATCTCTGGCATCTTCTTCAAGAAACTATGTTTCTGCTGGGTAGCAGCTGATAATGACAGGTGATTAATGGGATGTTAACATAACTGCATTTAGCAAGGTTGAACAGTTTAGTAAATAACTACTCTAGTCCTTTTCTTTAACTTGCACAAGAAAGAAGGACTCTGACTTAATTCTCTTATGGAAATACATACGTTTAGTTACATATATTACTTTCTAAAATTAAAATAGAGTAAAAGGGAAAAAAAACAACCCTGCCCTACCAAATAAGGATATAGTAATATAAGTTACATATCTAAGAACAAATTCTTTAAAACTTTTTTTCAGATGATCTGTTCTCAGAGCATCCTTATAGACTGCCAATATTTTTTCAGAGTAGTACACCTTCTTAAAAATGTTGCAGTTAACTTTGACTTAATGTAGCATGTAACATGGCATATAATGCCTGCCTTTTATTATGTGCAGGAATTAAACTTACAAGAAACAATTAACTTCCTCTCTGGAATCCGGGTGATCAAATTATGGATATGAGGAAAATGCAAGGCTTTGGTGGGATTATAAAGGTGAGGAGGTGGAAGGTAGCAGCAAAATGCTGAGTACACAGTTATGAGGCTGAAGTACTATTTGGCAGACTACAAACAAGAAGTGGGGGAAGGAGAGGCTGTGAGACAGGGGGGTTTAAAGTTAAAAAGGGATCAAGAGAATAACTAATTGAGAATAGCTGCTCGGGCACTATATGATTAACGTTTGCCATGCTTGCGAAGACGGGATGAGAGGATGAAAGCTGTGATGATGGGGAGGAACTGCTGACCCGAGAGGAGAGGATACACCACCTGCACGGCCGCGGAGAAAAAGATGGGGAGGGCTGCTTGGGCCTCTAAACAAGCTGGGAACCGGCCTAGATCTTTGGACTGAGACCGAGGGACCAGGAGGTGAGAAGTTCAACTCCCATGAAGACTCATTTACTTCATCCTGTGGACCACCGGACGACCCCCAGGCAGCACTGCGCAGGCGCAGAAGGACTCTTTAGCTCATGGTAATACGAAGTGGGGCTGGGCGGGGCTGGGTAATTAATATGAATGAATGGGTTACGAAACTTAATGCATATGCAACATTTTGGGGAATAAATAGAGGGATAGGTTTTGCAGAAAGGCGCGCATGTCTTTGGTGTAGCTATCCCCCATGCGCCTCAGCTCTGAATAAACTCGCTGAATAAACTACATACCTACTGTACAACTGGAGTTTTTCCGCTTTTCCGCTTCAACACCTCTCTCTGCCCTAATC
>NW_010117564.1:0-5422 GCF_000699245.1 Pterocles gutturalis
CTCCCGCACCCTCGTCTGGGAGAGGGCAGGAGCCCGGGAGAGATCCCAGAGCGCGGGGAGCGGGAGGGGCTCCGGCCCTGGCCCCTGATAAGGGCAACAGTATCTCGGTGGAAGGCAGGGCTGTCCCTGGGAAAACTGCAGCGGGATCAACCTCGGCATTGCAAAAATCCGCAGGGTTTGCACTGAAAACCACCTGTCTTCGAAATATTCCGTTGTGTAACCGGTTTTGCAAATGTTGTTATTGGACGCTCGTAAAAGGAAATTGCCAATACTGGTTCCTATTACTAGCCAGGGCTAACTTGCAGAGTTATGTGGGCATTTAGCGTTTTAATATGCAATACAGCAAAACATTAAAATCATTATCACCAAACTTGGCTTCCTTCCCTCCCTTCTCGTCTCTTTTTTTCATCTTTCTTAGACGTGTATTTGTGTCAGGAAAAAATCTGCAGAGACAATGTTTCTTTATCAAAGGAAAAATATCTTTGGAATTGCATCCTTAACCAAAACTTTATTTGAAAACGCCGGTGTCACCAGAGACAGAGAGCGGAGCAGTCCAGTTAAACTGTGTGTCTACTGCCTGTTTTTAAGGAAGAAGACTAGAGTCAGCCACTCAGAAATTGGGATCCAAAGATGTGCTGCTGTCTCTCTTGAAGTCAGATAAGTTTTGCTCTTTCCGATTTGGTTCACTCTTGCCCCTGTACTTTCTCCTTTTTTTCAATAATCCTAAAGATACTGGATAAGATTCAATTATATGCTAAATAGAAATAGGTGAGAGTGGGAAAGTAGATTAACTTCCTCCAAATTCTATTCAGAAGGTGTAAAAAATGTTTAAAATTATATTTTATGCTGTTAGAAAATGTACTTACCTGCAAAATTCAAAAGGATTTTAAAATTTAAATTCTTGCAAGATCAGTGTAAAAGTCCAATGCAATACATATAAATTAGTTTAAGTTAATATAAATGAGAGATAATATAGTGATTTGCCAACATAGGCCATGCTGATACAATCTGGCAATTAAAACAGTATTAATGTGACCGTCTTGGGAGTTTGCACTGCTTTCAGTGGATTTATTGAAAACTGATCTAATTGAAAGCTATGGCTGTTACTCCAAATGAAGTCCTAAGAGTTTGTAGGCAGGCCAAAGGGTCAGACATTTAACAACAGGACAAGTGACTATTATCATGGTTATGTGTAAAATGCAAACCTGCAGAAGTTTCTGCACGGGAGGATACCAAAGATAACTTCTAACATATCTTGGTGACAAAATGCAGCCTTTCTTCATCGCTGGTGGATTCTTTGGATAAAACAAAGTCAGCAGTGCTACACGCAGCAAATGTCTACAGCAAATTCAAGAGACTCCAAGATAGCTCTCCCAGCTCTTCCTCCCCCATCTTCAGTGTCCTGGGTACATCACCCAACACTCTCACAACTGCCAGATTAGACTGTGCCTTCCCCTCATTTGGATAAGGGGTACTTCGTCATGACTGCATTAGGACTGCTATCATATTTCTTAAGTAAGTCACTGTAAGTTTTGTCTGCATATGGTGAACATGCTTTTGTTGATTGTATGGTTTCGGTAGCTGGGGCTGAGCTGTGTAATGACTGGGTAGGAGTGCTCCCTGACCCTGGAATGTAAATTGCAGCTTAGAACATTCCAAAACCTGATTTACCCTCAAAAAAGCATGTCCCTGCTCTTCTCAGCAGTTGGTTAAACATCTGGTCTCCAATAGCTTTTTGATTGCTATTAGAATTCCTAAATAGAGGTGGGTTCACATTACAGACTTTCTTAGTTTCTCATAATTATATTAATCAGAAGGTTTGGTTTGCTGCCTTGTAAAGATTGAGTAATAACAGCCCAGGAATCTGCAACATATGCACTCTAGAAAAAGGAGTGTATAGATGCAGATGTTTGGTTGGTAATTATCTTTAATATTAGGAGAGAGTAAATTCAGTGATCTGGTGCACTGGACATGGCATTATCTCTGAGAAAGCATCAAATGCTTAAGAATTTGCATCCAAAGATCACTATGTTGTGCCTAAAGTATTGAAATTGAAAGCAATGGATCTTATCTCTGCATCAAATCTCTCTCTCTCTGTTTTTCAGAACTATCTGGCTTTTTTTTTTTTTTTTTTAATGGTGCTATCTGGCTTTGTGCATCTTCACAGATAAACCAGTCAGGTGATTGGAACAATGACCACGCTGAAAAAAGGCACAGAATGGCAGAGCTTGAGTTGTCCCAAATTTTGTCCCTCAATAGTAAAGGTAAGAGGGACTAGAATTTGGATAGCCTTACTGCAGACACACAATAGTATATATGATGCATATGTACATGTACATTAAGTTCCAGTCTCTCTGTTTGTATCACCCCACTTGCTCAGTTAATCTTGTTCTTCTTCCCCTCCCCTGTCTTGCAAAAATATGTGAATATGTGAAATTCTGTCTTTAGTCTTCTCTTTGGCTGGTCTTAGTTTGGGAAATTCATTTCCTGCTAGGATGTGCATTGATGCACTGTTACATATTGCTCTCTGGAAAGAGAATGTGTTTTTTTGTGGTTTCATCCTTTATTTCTGAGGTTTAAGTTCTTCATGAGGAAATGTCTGGCTACTGTAGGGACGTTTTAGGTGAGGAGAGAGGAAAAGGGATCATAGATTGATTCCCTCCCCTCAACTATTTCCAAATGTGTATTTGGGGAAAAAAAAAAGAGTTTGAAAATGGCAAAAACAGGGCATGGTGGCACAGTAGCAATAGTGATGTGAATCTGCTTTGAAACTGTTGTAAATTTACAAGATGTAGGATATTTTCAAGTTAGAAAAGTTTGAGAGTAAAGAATGGGAAGGTATTCTCGTAAACAAAAGTAGTTCTGCATTTTATGACAGATGAATAGAAAAGTGACCAGACAGGAACTGCAAGTAAGAAGTGCCAGTAGGTTTACTTACCAATACATTTACTGAGTGATGGCAAAATGGTATAAAAATGGTACACAGACTGAGTACAAGGGCTTTGGATGCCATGATATGATTGGCTGTAGGTGCAGCATTTCACTGCTGCTGCTTCAAGGTAACAGTGTGGGACACGTGTTAATTGCAGCGTTAGCCTCACTGAAAAAAAAAAAAAATCCATTTACTATTGAATTGCTAATATGCTTTGGCTATGCTACCGTGAGATCACATTGGAAACAAGACATTGCAGCTTCACTGAGAATTAAGAACTTGAGGCCAAACATGGGCAAAAGCATCACCACTTTTTCCAGACAATGCCTTGCCTTTGTCTGAGATCCATAGATAAAAATCTGGGTACTTAAGGACAACATTTGTTTTGGGTTTTTTTGTTCGTTGTTTTTAAAACCGAAAATTAGCACCTTGTAGAAGTTAAAACAATGCCTCAGGGTCTGTACTTACTGTATCTTGTTTCGTCAACCGATAGAGTAGCCGTGTGTTGGTAGGAAGAATATACAGGGGAATATTCCCATTGAATGCAAGATGAGGCAGAGGTGAAGTCAAGCTGTCTGTCTCTTTTTGCTGTGTTTTGAAAAATAGAAGGCTAGTGTATTTAATATTATATTTTTATACTTCCTGTACTTATGTTTTTCTTTTTTCTTTAACATGTTTTTAACATCCCTGTAAATGACTGATATTTTTGCTTCCTCCTTTTATATATCTATTATGCTGCTTTTAGTCTGAAGTTCCAGTGACTCGCATAACTTAAAACTCATCAACAAGAACTTATCTATTTGATGAACTAGTTTTAAAGACTATAACCGAATATATAGGATGACACTTTTATGGTCGACCTTCTTGATGCACTGATTCAAAAACAGATGTTAAAAATGTATCAGAAAACTAAAGCCTGGAGTCCATCTATGGCTTTGGGGCTCAATTTCATATATACTGGCAAGTATCTGAGCTTTCATTCAAAAATGTTGATTTTTTTTTTTCCCCAGACAAATGACTGTAAAAAAATATTTCGAACATAAGCTATGCAGACCTACTAATATTTTAGTTTCAGTACAATTATCAAAAGACACTGGAATTACTGTCTTGTTTAACAGCTACAAATAGCAATTGTCACCTGGTTTAACAATTGTAAACAGGAGATAGAGTTTACCATGGAGAAGGAAATACCACTGGGATGCTAAAGTAATTCTAATCCGATAAAAGCCTTAAAGGGAAAAAAACTTCAATATTTGATTACCCCAACTCTTTGAACATAACAGACAAGACACTCAAAAGATTTTTGTTAACGTTGTGCAAAAAAGGGTTATTTAAGCCTGTGCCTTAAATCAAAGTAACATAGAATTGACTATTCAGGAACAATTATTTTCTGAACAAAGAGAAACAGCAACTGTGCTAACAACTCATTTTGCCACTAAATGTTCTAGCTAACTGCTCACTAATTAGTAATGACAAGAAAAGATAATGCATGTAGATAAATGTCTGTGGCTTCTACTATATTGTTTTAAAGTGAATTAGGGACCTAAATTAAACAGAGTACTCCTTATTTGCGTGGAACCGTGTAAATATTTCCTACGGAAACCTGAAACCACATGAAACTCAGGTAGTTTCCCTTTGAAAGAACCCGCTCTGTGTACACAAACAAACACCTATATGGGATTGGAGAACAGGCGCTAAACTTGCAGAAGTCCTATCTGTTAGGGGTGGGAATCTCTCAAGACAGTGTTGTGATTTATTTTCAAGGATAACTGGTGATACTTGATTTACAAAAGTTGTGGATTGATAAAATGTATCTTCAACACAAAATGAAGTGGGTTTTGTTTTGGTTTGTGATGATTTGGTTTTTTTTTTTTTTAAATTTATGATATATTGTGCTTGTGGTGAATCTGAGTATCGAGGTAAAATGTAAGCTTGAGAAATCAACTTAATCAAAATTGACATACGAGTTTTTAATAGATAACACAGTGGAAAGCCACTAAATTAAAATCCAAACTTTGAACACTTAGGTCTTAGCAGTGAGTATTTATTGGTTCCCATGCGGTGTTTGTGTAGAACACATCCAGTGACAGTTTCTCTCACGATACAGCACTCCCCAGAGTGCGCAGATCCCTGAATGCCTGCAGGGATAAAGCTCTTTCTTGTAAAGGTCTGAATGCTCCGATTCCTGTCCACGTTCCTTGTTAATAGCTCGTAAAATGACATGGTTAGCCGCCTTTGCCATGGATCTGCTAAGGGCTGTGACTCCACGACATCCACCCCTCCCCTGGCCACACTGGCTCAGGGGGGAGTTCGCTTTACACTTTCATCCACATAACATCTGTTTCAGGGGTTTTTCCTCTCCGTTTCCTAGCCCTTAGCCCTGAGGCGTTTTGCGAGGGGCCCTGGTGTGATGGATCTGGCAGGGGCTGGCCGGAGTCACTTCAGACGCCCGCGTTTGTCACCTCTGCGGCCGACGCCGCCTGCGCCGGA
>NW_010117565.1:0-7807 GCF_000699245.1 Pterocles gutturalis
CAACTCTCTGGCTTCTTTTCTCCAGCCAAAAGAAATAGCATCTTCTTTCTTTTTAAGCTCTCTCCAACAGGAGCTGGTTTTGTTTCACTGTTCCGCTAAGCCACAGAAACAGAAAGAGGCTTAGTGAATCTCTACACCTCAGAGTAATTTACAAACCAAACTTAACACCACAACCAACAAACGCGTCCTTCATACACTTTCAGTAACACCGGAAACAGTCCCAGAGCAACCACCAGTTCCAAACAGTCCAAAAGCCTTGGCAGAATTTAAGTCAGGATCCAAAATTAGCAACTATGAGCTGCACGCTGTGGTCCAGGTTATGAAAGGAGAAAGCAGACTTTCTCATCTGTAGAGCCCAGTGCATGATTTCAGGGAGTGACCCTCCCTTTATAAGGGTAAAACATAGGGCCCTGAAAAGTTTTGGAAAGCAGAGGATTCATAGATGATGTCCCAACTGTCCCTGATGCACCAGGGTCAGCTGGAGTGACCCCAGGGGCAAGCAAGAAGAAGGTCTGTGGCATACATGGGTTCATAGGGATTGCAGAAGACCCAGAACAAAACCTGAGACACTTACCTTGCAGAATATCTTGTATATTGGATATACTGTAACGCGACAAATAAGTGATACATATAACTTCTCAAAGCAGCTTCTAATGACTAATACATAGCACTATTTTATGCCCTTCTCTCAGCAAACTGTCAATTTTATATTCACATTTCCTATACAGCACCTCTTTCTACTCTTCATGATAGCCCCATCAGTCACAAAATCATGTTATGTACCTAGAAAGGCTTTGACAGCTGTAAGAATTAAACAAGACAAAGCCAGCAGTGAACGCTTAAGTAATAATTTCACATTTTATCCAGTCTTGCAAAGGCTGAAGGATCAACTGCTGTTTTCCTGTTGTAGTGATTTGCCTCCTAAAAATGCTTGGGAGTACTGGAATAGTCCATGTATCGACACACGGAGCTGCGGAACCCATGCTGATGTCCCCATGTCACTGAGGCGGCACGTTGGGACTTGAGGGCAACTCTGGGAATTAAATCAATTCTCCACACTCTCCATTGCTACATAATCTTGTCTCTTCTACCTTCACTTCTCAACAGTGATGGATTTTTCTTCACTTATCTGCTCCGCAGGAGTGTTGTTAGTAAGTGTTAGAAGGCACCCAGCCCTGTAAAAGTCATTAATTCTTCTATTACAGGGCAAAGTACACAGATAATAGCCAGATTAACAGAGCTTTCTCTTCAGCTTTTACTTTCTATTCTGTAACATTTTCACTCTCAAAACAAGGACATGGCCACTACCTGTATCCACTCTAAATCAGCTCGTAATCTACTGCTCACAAGTGATGAAAGGGCGTGCTCATCGACTGAGCAAATACGACATTTTTCCGGTAACATCTGAAGCACTATAACGTGTCATGGCAGGACAACCAGGAGCACGTCAAAGCAACATTCAGGACGTTAGAATAAGGCTTGTAAGGTGATGATCTCAGAATGATCTCAGACAAAAAAATCATAGAAAGTCCCCATTATCCTCAACAGATACAGCCTCTAAAATAACCAGAAGTTTGTCCTCTCTTTTCCTATTTTGTTGTGACTTATTTTTCTGTCTCCAGCTCTAATTCAGATAAAGCGGATGGAGTTGCGGAGGCTACCTGTCTTCTGCTGCTCTGCTGCTGATCCATCGTCTCAGTTGCCATAGAGACAAGATCTGGAAGCCATGGATGGGCATGGGAGAGAAGCCGCCAGCAGGCTCTCCGCCGGTGGGCTCCAGCAGGGCCTTTCTTGGCAGGTACGCAGAGAGTCAGCTGCAGTCTCTGAAGGAGAGGAAGAGTCAGAAGGTGATAACCTGCTGACCCACGAGAACGACTTGCACACACATTACATTGCCATTCAAAGAAATTCCCGGTACTACCGGTCCATGAGGCTGCCAAGAAGAGAGAAAAGAAAGACTTCGAGAGAGGCAATGCACACGGGGCGTGCCACAGGTGAGTACTGACCCAAACAGCATTGCACTTCCTTTTCCAGTGAGATTAGGAACAACAGGAGTCGATGAGATTAGAAAAGGGGCAGGGAAGGTGGCAAGTGGCTCAGTGGTCAGCACATCACAGAACACCCCTGCCCTATGGCACAGCTGGCAGAAGGGTGCCATCTTTCTTTGCTCGGCTTGGAAATGCAAAATGGTTGGGTGTTTAAGCATGCTTCATGGCGGAGAATCTAAACAAATGCGGGACTCTGCTCTGCCATACCTCTGCTCTCCAAGGGAAAAATAGTTTAAACACAGAAAGGCATGAAGCTGTCAATGAAGTAGGAACTTCTTTAGCATCCAGGAAGGCATATTCTAAAGTAGTGATATCTGTACAAGTAACAGTATGGCAAGCTGAGTGGCGCATAGAGGAAACAGTCAGCGAAAATCAGAAGCAGTGCATTGGGGGACCAAGCCTGTGGAAACTGCAATGGACCGTTACAAGAGGGCAGCAGGACTTCTCTGAAAACTCAGTTGCTGCCACCTTGCATTGAATACAGCTGTAAGAAACACCTAAGCTCCCTTTGAACTAGGAGGCTGAAATAACAGGAACACCATCCAGCCATGGTTTGAGTAGAAATGGAACAAGTTGGCTTTCTCTGAGCACGAACAACACAGAGCATGACTGCAAGGCCAGGCTTTCACTGAGCTGGCACTGTGTCTGAGCAGCTGTCTGTGAAAGAAACAAGAGAAAGATATGACAAGCTGGAGAGCCAGGAAAGGAGCTACTGCAATACACTCAGAAGCACTGGAAACAGGGCTGCAAGAAAAAACTGCAAGTGGTTTTAATCTAAACGCTAAAGGAGAGCGACCTGGAACTGTGAACACAGAAAAGGCCCTTTGCTTCGTCTCCCAGCTGTTCAGAGAACAGGATTTTATAACTCATAAATAAAAAGAATCACAACGAAGATACCTATCCTATCTTCAGATTATAATCTAACAGCAACAATGCACTGGACCCTGAACTTCGGCTGGCTGCATGAGTCAAAATCATACAACACTACTCCTGACGTTTGAGTGCTACCCAAGGCAGTGAAAGCTATTGCTTGTTAAGCAGTAGTAACGCACACCGCTTCAGCCCCTGAAAGCAAACCCACGTTCTCTAAGAAAACAAAGAACAGACATCCTCCACCCCAAAATAAAGGAGGTCTGGGAAATGTCCCCAAGAAAATAGGTGTCTCCCGCCTGCCTCACCAAGGGAGCCACCCTATTTCAGCAGTACAAAGGCCCATTCAGCCCTGTGGCATGGACAGAAGGAAAGTTCCCTCCCTTCTCCAAGTTTCCAAGCAGGCAGCAGCAGAGCAAAGAGCTCCTGTTTAATATTCTGCTACTGTTGTCAGTGAGGTTTGTGGATAAACTGAGCATCGCCTGTGCCAGAGCAGAGTTGCTCTCTACCCTGCCAGTGCAGCAGCAGGACCAGAGCAGAGCTGTCCTCTCACCGCCTTCCCAGAGCACTGCCGCAGAGCCAGCACAAAAGAGACTCCCTCTCTCCAGCTCCCTGAGTGTCACAGCATCCAGACTGCTGCTGAGGAGGCCCTCTCCCTTACTACCTGCTGGTGCCACTGCAGCAGGACCAGCACAGAAGGACGCACCCTCTTCATACATCTGCAGTGTCACGGCATTGGGACAGCGGCACAGGAGGACATCTCTCCTGTCTAGCCAGTGTCATTGAGGAAGGACAAGCTAAAAGAAGGGCCTCTCTCTTAGCAGCTCATTAGAGCATCCACAGAAGCTGACCTGCGTTTCTCTCCCACACACCCCTGTCTGTGTTACCACCGCTGAAACAAGATCTGTTTCAAACAGGGCTTTTTCTTCCATATCTGCAATTGTTCAGACTTTTCTCCAGTCCATACAGCAAGACCTGGGCTAGGAGCAGTGGCTCTTTCTCCAGTATGACTGTAGCAAGTCCAGCTCAGAGCTACAGCTTCTAAATTCAGCTGTGTAAGCAGCTCTTCTACCCTCTCCCTCTACTCCACTGATTCCATTCTCTCTCCCTGAAACTGGACAGCGGGTACTTCTACACCAGCCTCATTTGTAGCACGAACTTCTGACAGCATTTGCTGACGTGCATGGAAGCAAGGGATGGGTGAGCTCTTTTATCTTGACTTCAAACCCATTTGAACAGCAGCTATCCAAGAGTCTGACTCAAGCTCAAATGTTAACCTGTTCTCATTTTGCTTAGGGAATGACTGGCTGGGAGGAGAGGGGAAGGAAAGAAGAAAGGAAGGGAGAAAAAGATACAGGGGAAAGCACAGGGCAGGATACAAAATGGGGGCTCAAGAAATGAGAACACAAAAAATAATTTAAAATAATGTAAATCCAGCAGAGAGAAAGGTTTTTATACAGGCATCCTTTGCACCAGCCTAGCTTTGGCTTACAGCTTAGCTGTAAAACATAATAGATGCTTTCCTTTAACTGGAAAAAGAGTTTGCTTTTTTAAGCAATCTCTGACAGAAGGATAAAGTCTCTATTCAAAAGGCAAAGAGAATAACTCAAACTAGCATTTCACAAGCCCTTGGCACTGTTTTAGGGAGTTTTTAAAAGTCTGGATTTCACCCTTTCCCTCTGAAAATCCATAGCACTGATTAAAAGGGTACATCAGGAACCAGCTTCAATCAGAGCACTGACCTGTCTGTTTTGTCACCAGTTTGAAATGCAAACAGAACTATGACTTAGACCAAAATATTTCTAATAAAAAACAGCAAGGCCATTTATCAACAAAACTCAAACAACAGGAGGTTTCATTTGAAAAGTGAGGTGCATCCTCTCCTGCCAAGTACTGCGGTAGTAAGCCATGGACGTAATACAGCTTTGGCTCCCTGTGAAAGGATCAGAGGTTCATCTGAGGGAAACTGGAGAAGCAATTAAAAGTAAAGCCCCTGTCTCACCCAGAGCTAGCCTTGATTTATCCAGTGAACTGAACATCTACTGTGTGCCTGAAAGCAGAGCAGTAAGGAAGCCCTGACTCGGGAAACCAAATATTGGCACGCACAGGCACACACAACTAAACCTTTTCTGCCTAAAGAATTGCTCTGAAAATCACTGATGTTGGGACCCCGTTTTCAGTGGTGAGAGAGCTACTTGCATATGTAAGAACTGATACCATACATCTACCTTCACCTCCTCTCAGTTGCATCTGCAGCTGTGACAAAGGCTGTACAATCTTGCACTATGCAAGCTGATGACACTTCAATCTTTTTTGAAAATCCAAGCTCAAGTGTAGCCGTCTTTGTGTCTCTGGTCTTCCTGTTGCCTTTGATGTAAGCAGACCACTACCTACAGTAAAAGTAAAGATGACCCTGAAGAAAACACCTGTTTTAACACCCTCTTGGCTTTCTCTTGTATCGCAGGTTCACTCAAAAACAACGAGCCCGTCAAAGAGCCTCTGAATGTTTTACCTCATAAGGGATCACCATCTCCAGCAAACTCTGATAAGACAACATTAGATGAACTATGGATCCAAAGGTAAGGAAGTGCACACGCAGGGTATTCACCATGCCTCCAGTGAAGGATATAGTCAGAGTGGTGTCAGAGTGAGAACGCTTGTTTTGGGACAGACAGCTGGACCAAGCTTGGGAGGGACAGCTGGACCAAGCTATAGCTCTGATCCATGCCTTCTCACCTTGACTTGTAGTGCTGTTTTCAGTCTTAATTATATATATAAAATATCATATTGTACTGGTGTCATGGTATAAAGGGTCTCATCAGTGTGAGTTTGGAGAAGACAGTGAAGGAAAAAGGGGAACAAGAACACAGTGGGGAAGATGGAAAAAAGGGGAATGTGATGTAGGGTCACCCAGTGGTGTAAGCAAAGCAGGCAGACTGCCTTAAGTAGCTTGTTGAGAGAATAAAAGAGCCTGTGGCACTTCCTTGTGGAACAGCCCAGAATAAGGGTGATCCCATTCTTGGCCTTCCCAGAGGGCTCCCCTGAAGCCTGTAACACAACTCCATGTGGAAAATGGGATTTTATAGCTGAAGAAGTAGCTACAAAGATGCTTTCTAAAGTATTCTGACTTTCTGTTTGCTGTTTGCTTTGAAGAACTGTTAGGCAACAGATGCCTTCAGTGAGCCCTTTTTTGGCTTAAATCCCTCAACAACATAAGTCCAGCAAAAGGCCCTGATCCCACAACCCATAAATTTACATACAACCCATTAATTTACCCTCACGCCTGCTCTCTTGCCACTGCAGCCAGGCAGAGAGAGCAGCAGCTACCTAGCCTTACATGAGTGAGGTCTTCTCCCGAACTCCCTCTCCAGCTCCTCATTTCTTGTGTCTGTAACTACGAGAGAGTCTCCACTTGTACTGCAGAAGATCAAGCTGAAAGCGCTAAATACTTGCCCTCTAAAGATGAATGCATTATGCTTCACCGTGTGGCCCTAACTACTGCACCCAGCTGTGCTGGTGTAATACATAGCGCCTTTCCAGGCACCTCTCCTTATGGAGAGGACTCCAGTAAAGAAAAAAAAAAAAAATTACCCAAACTGTAAAGTTGGATTGAAATAAATTAATTGCCCTGGCTAAAATTGATTGCCCTTTGGCATTAAACTGAGCATATGAAACTAGACAGTTGCAGTCTGCTGTGATGTCAAACCCATCTGTCTTCCCCTCCATGCGGCATAGTCATCACTGTCAGTCTCTGACATCCTGACACCGCCACTTAGGCAGCTCTGAAACGTGCAAATTCTGATTCTCCCTGGAGCTGGAAACAATGAGCCTGCGCTGGGAGTCAGTTTTATCAAAGATGCTGCTGTGCACAGAGCTTGACAGGTCAGTACAGGTTCTGAGCCATGAGTCTGCTAAAAGCAGGCAATGCTGCTGAGTGGCATTGTCTCTTGAAACTGAGCAGAGAAATTTGACAGGGAATGAGAGCAGAGTTCCAGCTCAAACTGAGCCATGTGCTCCTCTTCCCTTCTCCAAAAGATCAGCTGTAATTTAGAAGAGAAGCACCAGAAATCTGCATTGTGAAAAGCCTGCAGGAGCCTAAGAATATTGCCAGTATTTGCAGTAATCACTGTTCTCCCCCTTCTATTGGGAAAACAGGCAATTGTGCAGATAAGACACCTAAAATATTGTCACTGCTCTCAAGAAATGCATGTAATCTCTCCCCAAAAGAATAAAATTGGTTCCTGTCAGCTAAGAGTTCTTCTGAAATCAGAAGCTAGCAGTTCTGCAGAAAGGACAGTCCAGGCACCTCTGACCAGCACTGGGAAGGTCCATGGGGTTCTTGGGAGTGAACCACCACAGTCCTGAGGTGGGGCATCCGTGCTGCATTTCTTCACGCTCAGCAGCATCCTACAGAAACTGGCTACGTGCTAGGGCTGGGCAGGCACGATCCCTTCTTCTTGTGTAAAGATAACCAGCAGGCCTGACACAAATGGGTTCTTCACAGGTGGGGATGTCACTTCACATATAGCCATGCTACATAATTTAGGACAGGAAGGAAACACAACCGGGGAACACAGTAAACGGCTCAGGAAAAGGAATTTTTACCTGCATTGGACTCAGAAGGGATTCAGACTTGAACACTCTTATTAAGGAAAAACACCCTAGGCTTCTTCAAACCCACCAGTGACTTGAATCTGTGTGTCACTCAGAGCTTTGAGAATAGTAGAGCATTCATTGATCTCAGAACACTGATGTCTGAAAGCAAGGTGACCTCAAACATTATTGCTGGTGTTCAGAAATCTGCCATATGCCCTCCGTAAGATACTTCTTTAAAGCATTTTTACACGTAACTATCCTGTCATGGGTTAGCCCTCGGCTGGGGGCCAAAC
>NW_010117566.1:0-7470 GCF_000699245.1 Pterocles gutturalis
CTGTGCTGGGCTGTGTTGTTCTTCCAACACATGTCAGGATGGTTGAAATCCCCCATGAGGAGCAGGGCTTGTGAGCTGCTCCTCTCTGTCTGTAGAGGGCCTCGTCCACTTGCTCTCCCTGGTCAGGTGGCCTGTAGCAGACCCCCACTACAGTGTCCCCTGTCCCAGACCTCCCTTTAATCCTGATCCACAGGCTCTCTGTTGGCTCCTCATCTGACCCCAGGTGGAGCTCCAGGCACTCCAGCTGGTCTGTGACATAGAAGTGACACCCCCTCCTCGTCTCCCCTGCCTGTCCTTCCTGAAGAGCCTGTATCCCTGAACTCCAACACTCCAGTCGTAGGATCCATCCCACCACCTCTCCGTAATGCCAATAAGATCACACCCCCGCAGGCGTGCACACATCTCCAGCTCCTCGTGTTTATTCCCCGTACTGCGTGCATTCGTACAGAAGCACTTAAGCTGGGCTCCCAAGGAGGCTGGACCTCCTGTGTGCTGCCCTCCAGCCACCCTCGTGCCAGCCTGTGAACCTTTTCCAGGCTCTGGGCATTTGTTGCTGGCTTTTCTGTCGTTAAATGCCTCTTGCTTGTTGCTCACACTGCGTGCACTGGTGTAAGTGCACTTGAGCTGAACTGTAGAGTCCACTCCTACCCTCAGCGTGCCACCCCTGGGCTTGTCTGTAATGGGCCTGGATCTAGATAACCTAGAAACGAATCAGACTATCTGCACATGTACTCTGGGACCTACCAACACCGTCACTGTCCCCACGGGGAATTTTTTCTTCCCCTAGACCCACTCTGAATCTCTCATTTCAATTTACACCCATTGCCTCTTCTCCCTTGGTATGCTGCTGGAAAGAGCCTAGCATTAAGAAGAATATTACATTCAGACAATTACAAAAAAAAATCTTCAATTTTCATCTCAATCTAGATTTAAAAAGTGAGCTGCAAAAAATATTACTTGTCATGCTTTCAAAAGAAAGGCTTTTTTGATATTTTGTAACAGCAGATTTGTCAAGCTGGTATGCAGAATAGTAAAGACAAAAGGTAACAAAACAGGTGTCAAAGAAAGTAATACTTTTACAGATGAGGAAAAATGTATACAGCTGTCAGTCACTTTTAATTATTTCTTAATAACAGGAGTTGTGATGCAGTTAAGAAACCAGAAATCAGCCTTCTTCACAATTTCAGGACTTGTAGCTTTCTGGAACTCGTATTTCATTTTCTCCTTTTCTCCCAAGCCATGAAGGAGATCAGTTGTCAGTGCTGTAATTCTTCAGCAAGTCCAAGGGTATGTGTACATTTTGATTTTGTGTTTAAATCTGCTGTACTCAAAGTAGAATCAACAAAAATTATTGTACGTTACTGTGAGTTTCTGTATTATTATTTTCTAACATTTTTCTAATGCATGCTAGAATTTTTATATTTTCTGTTTATTTACTCTGGACAATGAGAAGCCTTGCTGAGGAGGTCTTAAGGTTAAAATAAAGTTTTGAATGTCTTATGCAAAGTAAAGATCTGTATTTTAAACTCTCATTTTGTTGTCATTCTATATTTTGATTTGAAAGTATCTTATTAAAGAATACACCTGCAAGGAAAGGTTGAACTAAGTTGGTTTTATAAGGACAGAACACTGAGATGGAACATAACAGTAGTTTCAAATATAAAAAAATTATTACAAAGAAGAGATTGATTCAAGTACTCCAAGGGCCAAACAAGAAATAACTGATTTGCATTTGCAATAATGGAGATTCAGACTGGACCCTAAGAAAAACTTTATAACACTCAAGACATTTCAACATTGGTAGAAGGGGTAGGTTATCAAATTCCCATCACCAGAGTCTGTTAACACCACACTAGACAACCATCATGGTCAGCGAGGCAGACCCAGGCACAGCACAAACAGGCAGACGCACCGGGCAGCTGAATGGAGAGGGCAGAGCAGTAAGCCGGCTGCCTAATTTCCTGCACCTAGGGAGATAAATGCCAGCACCTCCAGAGCTAGTATCAGCTCGTGCTTGCTGTCAGTAAAGTGCTACACCAGCTGCTTCTCCTCAGAAGTGCCGGAAACCACCGCCACTTCCCAAGGCTCCCCTCCCTCTCCCAAGGAGTACAAGACTGCTTCAAAGTCTAATTTTGCTGACTCTGATGTTCCTGGAAGGGTTAAGTTCAATTGTACCTGAACAATGAGAAAGGACTGATATCCCCACCTACCTCTGGGTCTAGGTCTACCTCACGCAGAGAGACTAAATCAACAGCTGAAAGATCTTCAAGGATGACATTGCTGTGAAACCTTCAGTAGCCCTTGTAACAGGTAAAGAATTCTTATACAAAATGCAAGTATTACATATTGTACAAGTAATGTCACAGATATCACATACCCAGAGACTACAACAGTGTGACATTTGGTGCCAGAGTATGAAATCTTATAATAATACTCCCTGCAGCATCTGCAATCCAGTAGTGCAAAACGATGGTAAGTGAAATACAAGCCATGGGGAAAAGAACTGTGACAGCATGGGAATCAGCTAAAAGGGGACTAGAATAACCTACTATAAATATTACTCTCCATTCCAATTCCTGGAAAAGTAGCGAGGATAAAAAAAATCTATTGAGGTGAGGGTGGTGGGAATATATTGACAAGTATCATAAGAACAAACCAAAAATATTCATCTATTTCTATATGCATACATGCGCACACAAAAACTGCATGGACAAATACAGAACAGTGGCATGATTTTGGAATGGTCTTCCAAAAAAGTCATCCTAAATGGTGGGTGCTGATAAAAACCATACCATTCCACCACATTCAAAATACTGCAAAAATCCGTCACAGGCTAAAGGATTTTTAAAACAGTTAACACAGCTATTTATTTGCAGATATCCAAACTGACTCTTTGACATGCAGTAGTTTAAAGACTACATCACTTCGACCACACAGAGCACAAGCACCACCAGACTGCCTAACCACAAGCAAAAGCTCTGCACTCTGCAAGATAAATACAAGCAAGTCAACAGCAACCAAAAAAGCAACAACTTCAGCACACTTTTGAACTATTTTCTAAAAAGACTCAGTATGTTCCAGACTAACAAACAGTGCATCATAGCTTAGTTTCTCTCATTTACCCACTGTGAACTTAAACCAAATCTAATTCTAAGTGCCATGGAAACAGGAGCGGAGAAACAAAATCCCTTGGTGCCCCACAAGAACAGGACAGTAAAATTACCTAGGCATTGATATAGCTATCAGAATGTATTAACAGTACACCATTTTCATCTCATTTTAAGCTCCAAGGTAAGCGGTTTTTGGTTTGCCTTTGTTTTCCTATGAAATACGCTCCCCACCCACCAGAAATCTGCTTGTTTCACATCTGTGGCTTGTTTATGGAAGCGACCAACAATTACTGTAACATTACAGTAGACACTCTAAATATTTTTGTAGAAAACAGATTAATCCAAAAAGATATTTTTTCCTTTAACATACATAGAAGAACAAGGGGTGATGGAGCACATAGAGTATTCTGATGTATATTTTCCAATTATGAACAAATGGATCATACGCTGTGTATTTGTTATACTTCCAGGTGGTTCAGATTGGTTCTGCTCCGCATTGCTACAATATGCAAACTGCATTAAAAGCAATGGACAGGGACTTCGATGAGATATTAAGTACAGAGCTGATATGTCACTGACTCACAATACAGTCTCAATTCTAATCTCGTTTTTATTGAACACACTCACAGAACACACTATTACATTACTGTATATGTGCCATTATATAATCCAGGAGTACTAATAAGGCACACAGCCATTAGCATAGGAGTATTTAAACACCAATGAAACTAAGCAGCTTGCAATCAAATTTATTAGGTCATTTATGAATAAACTTGAAAGAAACAGGTGACTGAAGACCTAGCTCAATATATGCTGTTTCACAGGGTCAGAGCTTTAACTCAGAATAAGATCTGTTGAGATATAGTAAGAGATCACATAAGAAGATTTTGTGGCAATTTCCACGTTCGACAATTCTCTACAATTAAAATGAAAACTAGAGCAACTTCCTTCCTCTAGAATGACCTATGAATGAATCAAGAGAACACTACTACTTTTGAGTAACACCACCAGCATCACTATTGCACAAGCAATTGCTGAATGTTTCATAATATTCAAAATGAAAGATGAAACCATTCTTTTAAAAATAATTGACTGAAGAAATTTGCTGCCCATACATGCTCCTCAACACTTCTACAGCAGCTCAGATCAACGCTGAATAGCTTTTTGATCCTTTGAAGCAGGAAGATTTTACTGAGGCAGCAGTCAAAAGCTTAATTAAAATGCAGTGAACCAAAGAAATTAGTGAAACTAGAAGCAGTTTGTCTGGTACGATAAATCTGTATACAGGTATTGTACACTCACGTATTAATGTTTTCTCAACTGAATATTTATTTTCTTCATCTATATGTGCAGTCCATATGATAGATTACAAAGATTATTTCTATGAGGGAAAGACCTCCAAGCCTAGAAGCATACTGAATTTCCTTTCCAAAAATACTGGTACATTTTAAATTCTTCATAATTCCATTATAGTTAAATTTCTTCAAGGGCTGAGAATGTGAAAATTTATATCTTAATTTGAGTAACAAAAGATTCCATAATTTTTCCATTACAAAGGCAAAGATTACCCAGCTATGAGGACTTCACTTACAAAATTATTTTATGCTTCAGTTACTAAAAAGAATTATGATATCCATCAAGTTGCTGTGTTAAAGAAAAATATTGTGATAAAGTTCTTTAGACATTTCCTAATCTGTTTTCACACCAATCTTGACTTGTATCATTAACCCAATATAGAATATTATTCTAGAAATGTTGTTTTCCAGTAGCGTTAGGAAATCACTGATCAGATTTTTGCTGCTGGGCTCTTCCAATAATTATAAGAATGAAGACTGAGATTGCTTTAGATGAGTGAAATGAGATTATGGCTCTTTCAATTAATGACATGATTTCTCAAGGGACGAAAGCAGAGGTGCATTGTAAAGTGATCTAAACATCAAGAATAACAGTATTTTCTTTGCCTCAAACTCAGAAGAGCTTCCAAATGTAGACAAAATGCAGTGCTTCTGCATATCACTACTACCCAGTAAGCTTCAGCCTTCCAGTTCCATAGATTATTTGGAGCTATATTCCTAACTGCACTGCTGCAAGGGCACATGCAGAAAGGTTAATCAAAAAGTAATAAACCTCATACTCTAATGAGCATGATTAGTGATTCGCCTCAGGGCCACACTACCAGACAAAAGAAAAAGTTAAGGATGCACAGACTGAGCCTGGAGATAGAAAGGGACAGCACAAGTATTAAATGGTCAAAACAGATACACACTATCTCCATCCTTAGCCTACTGATTTTTGTGATGCTCTGGGTGAAAGCTGTCCACACTCCCATGTTTATCACCTTTTCTCAAATACCCTTCCCAGGCATCTATAACCTTCATGTGAGACCTCACCTCACACCAGACCCATTTGCCAGATCTTGTGCTCTGCCTTCTAGTATTATTTAATTTTCTAGAGGTTCATGCTATTTCATGCTTCCAAAAGAAAGCTGAATGAGAAGGATCTCAAGCGCACTCCTGGGTTAGCCAAAAAACCGAGTCTAAATTAACTCAAATTTAGATGCAAATGCTAAGACTACTCAATCTTTCATTCAATTTTCACAGCTCTGCACTGCTATCTGCACGCCAACACTCTCTCAAGCTATTTCTGACACCCTGGCATAGCTGCAGCTACTCAGGTTAATGCTGCAAAGGGCCATGCAGCCACAACTCACTCTCACTTACTCTACAGAAACCCTTCCTCCACTGAAAAATTAAGTCCCAAGAGCCCAAAGGCTTACTCAAGCCTGACTCTAAGGGCAAGACTTCTATTAAATATAATGGGCACTTTGCATCAAGGTTAAGAGGAAAAATATCTTGTAGTCTTAAAAGAGTATTTATGCACTTTTACGTTACTGCTAGATTCAAACACCTTATTCTAAAAAATTTTTCCCAAGGGTTAGAGACAATCATTCTACATTAGAAGAAACTCAGACCTGCAAAAACTGCAGTTCCTCACTGCATCATTAAGGGGCAAATAAAAGCTACATTATAGAAGATATATCTGTATTGTCACAGATGGAGGAAGAAAAAATCCAGAAAAAGTGATTCACATCACTAAGCATGCTTGCTTAATAAGGATTACGGATTAACTGGCATTATGTATGACCTTTAGTGGTGGATCCACCACTGTGACCAAAAATGACAATTTAACTGAATTTCACATCGTATAGCCATTCACATATGTGCATTACTCTGAGCAGCATTAGATTCTCACTGTAATAAAAAACACTTTAATTCAGCTTAGTTAAGCTGTGCTAACAAAGTCTTGTGCATCTTAGTTACAATTTACATCTTATTTACATGGGAATTGTATTCTTCCAGGGAAAGAAAATTCTTATTGTGTACATGTCATAATCACAGTGAAGTCTAGAGAGCTCAAACAATTCTGCTGTTTACCTACCCCTTACAAAAACACTTTGCTCTTCCTGTCTTAATGAAACAACATCTGTATCACCATATCACTAAGTTCAGGGAAATTTGGAACACAATTGATTTAGGTTAGGGCTAGACTAAGATCTCTTCACTTGCTTTTTTTTTCAGTTCCCTGCTCTAGTAATGTGACTTGTTCAACTCGCTTGAGAACTCAGTAGCAGAAACTTTAAAACACCTTCTTAAGTATCTCCTGAGAAATGACAATAACTTCATCTAATATTAAATGGAGTAAGCTCAAATGTGACCATTCTCCCACTTCATCACACACTGTCAAATGCCTTATTTACGTCAGATTTTGCAGGGTCAGTGGTAAAGAAAACTGAGTACATAGTACATCAAACTCAATTATATTTCAAAGACTGGCAGGGCCTCTCTGGTTTGTTCTACTTGTCTCTGCCTGCAAAAGACTCACAAAGAAGTTTTGCAATTACCATCCCAGTAAGATTCCCACACTCTCAATGTTTGTGTGTTACTGCAGCCTGGCCGACTACAGACTCAACAAGAGATACATACTGACTTGCATTATGTCCCTACTTAAGTTGTCTGGAAAGATTTTATTCACTAAGACAGGATAAACCGAAAACAAGACAGGCAGACTAATACTTGCAGGTGATTTAGGACTATCACATTTTACACACACTGACACCCACCCTAAAAAAAGGATCAACCAACGTGGGAACATAAGATTCCCGGATTTTCAACACAGCTCGGAGCATTTTAACTTGTCCCTCAAAGTAACTTCAGCATTTAGACTCCATCTAAATTAGATGTTTTTGAAAATTAGCTCTCAAAATTCAAAACAGAATGGGATGGTATTCCAGGAGACAAGGTAGCATCTGCCTTTTCAAAAAAAAAAAAAAAAAAAAAAAAGGTTTAATTTTACTAAGGAT
>NW_010117566.1:7483-9256 GCF_000699245.1 Pterocles gutturalis
AAAAAAAAAAAAAAAAAAAAGTGCTTCATTTTACTAAGGTTAAGCTTATAATAGAATGGGCTGGTAACTTTGCATGTAATAGCTCTTTCTAGAGCTATATTCCCACTATCTTTCCATATTAACAGTCTGGAGTTGCCATCTGAGAAACAAAAGTTTTATTTTGAAGCTGCAGAATGCTGAGAGAGCTGGACCGCTTCCAACACTGCTCTGGCCAGCAGCTTTTCTTCGTACACATCGATAAAGCGGACAGGAAAATAATGACAATGATGGCTGGCCTGACATAGAGCCTTCAGGTATCAAAAACACTAACGGAAAAAATTGGCTTTCTAGCATGATCAGACTGAGGACCACACTAGAGCTTGCTGACTAACTGATAAATTAAATCCATGAGTTGAACTAATCTCAAACACATAGCTGGCAGCTAATGTGAAGAAAATCAGCCTCAGTACTCCAGTGCTGTCAGCGAAGATTCTCTCGAGTTATTGCTATTGATCTGTAGGAACACGATGACCTCTGTGTGGTTTTTCAAAGAGTATTTGGTTAGGGGGTGTATCAGATACTGGGATCTTAACTAGGAAAAGCTTCGCTACAGGAGAATTGGTAACTCAAATTACCACAGAAAACACAACATGGCAAAAACCAAAGATGACAGAACTGTGGCAATCAACTACAAAATTAGCAGACAGACAGTGTTTTGTCATACATATCCACCAGCTGCAGGGCAGTGAAGCAAATATGTATTTTCCTGGGATTTACCATTTTTGTTGGTGTTACCTGAAGCAGTATACACTTTCTGTCACATTACAGCAGATACAAAGCAGCACGGTCCTGCCACAGAACAGGGTTCAGCTAGCAGAAAATACTCATTTTACTGGGACGTGGCCACAACACTTCTGGAGGAAATTACACTGAGGTCCTCATTCCTTTACTACATCTAGGAGATATTTCACAGCATGTACTGTAGCAGGGAAACAAAGAAATGACTAAACAGGATAAGCTCAGCATTGAGATTTCTAATCCAGGTCTCCAAAGGAAATGTAAATGTATGAGAAGAACAAACAAATACCCAGTGTTGTTAATGTGTTTGTTAAATTATTTCTCAGGAAGAGTGAACTGTAGATATACTAAAAATTCTGGGTAAAGCAGATGATGTTTATCACAACATTTAGGAGCTTTTAAAATTACTTATTTAATCAATTATATTTTATGAGTTGGCTTTTATAAGAATTTTATGTGCTTTGAAAAAAATAATAAACAGCAAAACATAAAAGTAAAGATAACTATTACACTTCGAAGTCCAGCTGTTAGCAAGGACCACACTGTAGTCTCACAGGACAACTTCTATAGGAGCTGTGACGACATACTTATGTTCTCCATTGTTAAATCTAATTAATTCAGATAGACAATCAATGGATTTCAATCTTTAAGAGGACAAAAAACAAAGTAATTTAGCATACAGTAAGATTAAAAAAGTCTCTCTTTACTAAACAAGATCCAAGTACTCTTAAGAAATCTGTTAAGTTAATACAGAATTTATTCTTAATACTTTAATAGCTGTTAGCAATGAACCTGTAAATTTTTAAAACAGAGATACTTTGAATCCACAGAGACATGGTGGGACAGCTCACATGACTGGAATGTAGCCATGGGTGGCTATACCCTTCTCAGGAAAGACAGGCCAGCAAGGCGAGGTGGGGGAGTTGCTCTTTACGTGAGAGAGCAACTACAGTGTACTGAGTACTGCCCAGGGGTGGGTGATGAGCAAGTTGAGAG
>NW_010117567.1:0-3018 GCF_000699245.1 Pterocles gutturalis
GGTGGTGGCGGTGGGCAGCCCGGCTTCCCCGCGGCGCCCGGCGTTGCTGTGGTCCCGGTCAGTAACGAGCAATCCCGGGCTGTCGGGGTATCCCCACTCGCTGTTGGGGATGCCGTCAGGTTGCCTCTGAAGTACCTCGCCTTTTCTTTCCACGCGTAGAAAGGGCAGGTCTCTGCCCTCTGCTTTCCCACTCCCGAACGGGGACTGAGCGGCTGCATGATGCACAGGGCGTGAAAATAGTTATTCTCGGCCCTGTGCAAGGTAGATGGTGCTCCTCACTTCAGGAGGAATAAAATGTAGCTGTTGGAATGTCGACCTACCTGTTTGTCCCTGTGACCCCAAATGTCCACAAGGCAGAGTATAGAGCTCTCCTTTTTCACAGATGAGGGGAATGTACGCAGAGAGACATGCTGGGGCAGAGAACAGGGCTAATTTATTTTATTATCACCAACCTTATGCTCAAAGTTCGTAATTTGTATCCACATTCTCTCTAAATAATGAACTATTAAAAGCATAGGGCATTTCATCTGTGTTTAGGTGTTTCATGGTGGTTGGGAATCTTACTGAAACACTCCTGAAATTTTCAGTTTTAGAAGAGCAAAGCTGGAATTGGCATGCAATCGTGCATTCAAAAACCTGGAGCTCTAAGTTAAAAAACCCCATCAAATCTGCAACTCTGATGATACAGAAACCACACTACTTTGCCATAGAGAAACATGTAAGTACAGCTGCCACCCAGCAAAGTACTTGTTTAATCCAAGTGAGGGCTTAGGTGCCCTGAGCTTCAGTGGAATTACTCAGCAGCTGAAGGCAAGGCTGAAGGCAAACTATGTGCTTCTGTGCTTTCCCAAACCAGGGTTTAAGTACTGCTCTGAGAAGCATTTAGTCTCATGAATCACACTCATTCAAAAGTTCAAGGCAGACCAAATCGGGGAAATCATGGACTGAAGAGCATCACCAGTCCTACTGCGCAAGAACTAAGAAATCACCCAGCACTGTGGATTTTTTCCTGTGATCTTTAGGAGGTCTGTAAACACGGAGCAAGCTGTTCCTGGCTCTGTCTTGAAATGCAGATTACAACCTCGTAAGAGCCAGCAACCCTCAGTGGTCATGGGCTGGTTTCAGCCTACTTTTGCATTTCAGCCATCTCTCAGACTTTGGGACCCAGGAGGGCAGCTCTTACATGATCTACCCAATAAATAAATAAATAATTAACCTCTCCCAAACGAACAAAAAAACCCAAACACAGAATCTTGTATTTGGTAAAATTATGATCTGCAATTAATTTATAAGCACCAGGAACATAGATGACTGTCAGGAACCAGAGCACTTTCCAGCATTAAAAAAAAAAAAGGAATGTTGTATAATTAAGATGTTCAATGAGTAGCATTTTTTTTTCTAACTAGCTTGATTCTTCTGCAAGGTACTCTGATTCCTTTGAAAATTGGAGAAAATTGTACTTAACTGTTCCCTGTTTTTCCTCTGCTGACAAAGTCCTGTGCATGCTGAAATCCTCTGTATGTTCAGGTATCTTCCCTTTCTTTGCGGGAAGCAGACAAGCAGGCCCACATTTGTACTTAAAAGCTCCAAGAAAAGTTAAGATGCGCTTTTGCTTGTATTGCTATTTAACAGCCTCAGGAGTGTTCAGGCAGAGGCAGCATTGGTTTAGCAGCTCTGAGCTTTAGCCTGTTGTTGATGTGCCTTGAAGCTTTGTTGGTATTTTTTTCCTCCTGTAAAAACCACCATCTTCACCAAGTCACCACCTAAAGACAGTGGATGTCAGCTTTAAATCTCATGTTCCCCTGATCCTGCTATTTCTGCTGAAATCCCGGTGCCCCTTGCTGGCAATTGCATGAGTATGTAGAAGGGAAACCTGACAGTAGCACCTCTTCCAACTGAGGGGTTTGGATTTAGCATAACCTCCCTACAAGAGGGATGTGTTTTAAGATATGAGGATCTCTTCCAGGACATGAAGGGACTAGTCTTGTATATTAAAAAGGGAGAAAAAGATCTCAAAGCAAACAGTGAGAAAAGCCTTAAATCAGTCCAAAGCTATTTGAAGAGTCTTTGGTTAAACACTGGGAAGACACCATGATAAAGAAAAAGGTCACTGGGCCAAACTCATCTCCATCTAATTACATAAGTCTGTCAAACTAATCCCTGGTATAACTGGACTGAAAATATCATTCTGGTTCTCCTTCATAAAGTGACCAGTATATTAAAAATGCTGGCATCTGTTCTCCGCACACTCAAGTATGTAAATACGGCTGCTTATGAGCAGCCCACATAAATTCAACAGGTTTGACCTGTGTAAAGTTAACCACCTGCCCAAGGTTTTACTTCTGCAAACAGCTGATGGATTAGCCCTTCTGAACCTTTTTACATTGCTAATTCAGGGCTCTTGAGAGTCGTGGCAGTAACAAACGTGGGGTCTGTGGAGGTCATTGTGGTGGGAAGTTTGGCGAATGCAGATGGGGTCAGAATTTGAAAGTAACTGAGGTGAATTGGAGATGTCATCTGCAGAAGCAGGTTCAGGAAGACCAGGTGGGAAGCATCACTCTGAGCTGGGAATAACCCGCTGCACATATACAGGAAGGGAAGCAGCTGGCCTGGTAGCACTTCTGCAGAAAAAAAGCAGTGCTGAGAGAAGGGCAGATGTCCCACAGGGCTGCACAAGGAGGATTTCACCCTACAACACCCATGGAGGGATTTGGTCCTGCGGCTCAGCAGAGGTGAGGTCTTGGCTGAAGGACTCTGCCACACAGGACACGGCTGCTTAGTGTCAGCTACCTGGTGAGGGTGCGGGGAAGGGCTTAAAAACATGGTCCGAGGGAGATTAATCAGGTTTTTCAACCTGGAGAATAAACTTGTTGTGGTTTAGAAAGGCCAGAGGGACAGTCCTTTGTTAAACACCTGGTGGGCTGAGGCAGGGACAAGGGGGGTTTCACTCACCACTCAGGGTCATGGGCAAGAAACCAGCATGACTTGTGAAGAACAAAAAAAACCAACTGAATTTAT
>NW_010117568.1:0-2981 GCF_000699245.1 Pterocles gutturalis
ATCCCAGCTGGACCCAGGACAGTCTGGAACTGTAAAGAAACAGTAAGTAGATCTCTTATTTCAGCTTTTGACTATTGATTGGAAAACATTCTTTACCATTATTGCAGCTTTATGAATAAGGACATTGAGGGATGAGGAAACAAAGGTGAGAAACCCACCTTCACCTAGAAAAACAGCAACAGAGCCAGAAACTAAACCCTGTCTTGCAAATTGTGTCCTACTCCAGGGCCCTTTTCAGTAGTCTCAGGATTTGCCAAAGCATCAAAATGTGAAAAACATGGATTTTATTATTTGCAATGCACTATAAACTAAGTGGAACAATGAAAGGTGATCTAAACCGCTTGATTTATGAAAAATTCAATATAAGCCCAGTTCTGCAAAGGATCACTTGAGAACATTTGTCTAAGGCTGTATTTTATTTATTTCTGTTTTCTCATGGTATATAGCCAGTTTTTGGGAAACTGACTTTATAACTCGAATTCTGCTACTTAAGTTGTCTAACATTCCTGGTTTCTGAATCAGGGTGTCAAAATTGGTGAGGTATGGATTTAACAACTTTGTTTACACATAAAGACAATTCTTTGAAAACATCATCAACACATTTAAAATGCTACCTGAGGAGACTGCACCCCTATTGGAAAATTAAACAAGCCTGTAAGATAAATTGTCACAAATCTTCCAACATATTGACTAGAACTATAGGGTAAAGTACTGCTACTGACTCTGAAACACAATGCACCAGAAATTTGGCTAGGTTCACTTTTAACAGGCCAAGAAAATAACAGCTTCTTTCCCCAAAGAATGCCAGCATTCTTGAAAGCTAAGTTTTGCATAAACCTTATCCCTTCATCAAAAGCAACTTGAAACACTTCCTTGAAAACTGGCAGACAAATGTATTTAAAAGAGCTGGGCAGCTGCAGGCTTTCAAGTTCTGTTCCTGCTTGCAATGCACCAGAGTAAATTCCAGTTTAGCCTAGTAGTGTTCACACTTGTTTTATAAGAGACATAATTTCCAATTAGATAAATCACTAACTCATTGAAAACAATCTAAGTGACCTAAATCTTTAATGTTGCACCTTTCTCCTGGAGGACTACAGTGTCACTGGATAGAACCTTTTACTTCAGTGGACTAATTTCACCATTGGTTGTCTGTGCTGCCCATTGGTGCATAAATCCTCGAGGCTAGAGCTCATAAATGCAGACAGGACAGCAGGCAGTGCTGTAGACTCATCAGCTCATCTCTGAAGAAGAACATATTAGCTTGTGGGCAGTGCTGTTTACATGTGGCTTTAGTGTTGCTCATCCAGAGCTGCCTCATATTGAGCCAGTGGGGTGTCTCTGCTCAGCTGACCACAAAGCTTTTTGGGGTGACTGCCACCAGAGCCAGTGCATCTGTGGCTGATCCTGAGGGGTAGGACTGCCTAGTGTTCAGTCATTCTCCTCCCTTCTCTGTTCCGTTTCTCCTGTGGGATAGCTTATAAAATCTCTGTGTATGAACTGATAGCTTTCCAGAAATGACATAGCAGCACAAACATCGTAACATATTTCCAGAAGTTGAAGGGGATGTAGTTCCTTCCCATGACTCCTTAGGTAGCTAAGCAAACAGCCATTAGGCATGTATTCAGTCCCTAGATAGATGGAATACGATTTTGAGCACACACCATACAGTCGAACAAGTTTGGGATGATTAAATTTCCTGAAATAAAGAAAAATATAAAATAATCAAAGAATAAATAGAGTTTATTTTGCATTTCTGTAAGTGTTGTTCTTCAAATATCAATACAATGTACTGAAATAAATTATGGAAACTGGATACAGTCCCATCTCAGACTTCAAATATTCCTTTTCAAAAAGGACTGAGTGTCCTTCTGCTCATTACTTTGAAACTCTGTATTGATGACAATCAGAAGAAGACTCAGTATTGATGAAACAACAATGTTCCAGCCAAAACGTAAAATACAGTTTAGCAGCTCAAAAATGCAGCCTTAGTGGTGGGAGAAAATAGATCTGCGTTGGTGGGTGAACCTTAGACCTTAATGTTTTCTACTAAAACCATGTTGCAAAACTTTCCAATTCAGAATCCTTATCATATAGGCTAGCTAACTGACAGGAATGTAGTGCATTCCTTCAGGATACAAGATATACGAAATGTTCTTGAATTTGTATGCTTCAATTATCATCTCATGGAATTTCACTGGAAATTCTAACATCTTTACTTCTTCGGAGTCAGAGACTAAAACTTCAAGTCTCATGTTCATATTTCTGGCATTTCCCATTTATTCATCTCTCATTCCTGCCTGCAGGAAAGCAGGAACAACTTTCTAACTGTTTCTGTACTTAACGCTAATGAAACGTAGTTTTAAGTGACGTATGTGGAACCTCTGAAGTTGTGGAACAGATGTTAATTGAAAACTTTGTAGATGACCCTATCAATCTTTATGAAGTTCTTCTGGTAATACTTCAAATATCCTATGTGGCTACCTATTTAGCCTGTACCTAATGTTCTCACCATTACTTAATGCTACTTTGAAGAGGAGATTCTCTTTCCTGTGTGCGCTATACATTACTGATTAATATTTGGAGAGATCATTATTTCCAAATAATTCAGCAATGCCATAGCTTACATCATGGTCTGAGCTTCTATGAATTCATCTTCTGACACTGCTCCCTCTTTAATCATCTTTATGGCTACATCATATTTTCCCTTTCACTTTGCCAGATGCACCACTCCAAACTGACCACTCCCTAGCTCTCTCAATAGGAGAATTTCTTCTTGTTTCGGCTCCCATATTCCTAGAAAGAAATTCCTTTTGGGGAAGAAAAAAAAAAAAGGACAAATGCAGGTGTGGTATCCCCAACATGTGATGCTGTTGTTTTCTCTGAAGGGTTGCAGAACTGTGATGGGTTTGCCCTTGGCTGGGGGACAAACCACACACCCATTCATGCAATTCCTCCCCACCCGAGGACAGGGGAGAGAATTA
>NW_010117569.1:0-2551 GCF_000699245.1 Pterocles gutturalis
CCGGGCCGGGCCGGGCTGGGCTGGGCTGGCTCCGCAGGGCAGGGAGGGCTGTCTGGGGAGTGGTTCTCATGGGGTAACCGCGATGGTGCCATTGCAGGTGCGCTTGGCAATAGCTGAAAAAGCCCTGAAGTGCGAAGAGCACGATGTAAACCTGCCGCTGAGCGAGCACAACGAACCGTGGTTCATGCGCTTAAATGCCTCTGGAGAAGTACCTGTCCTGATCCATGGGGAAAACATCATCTGTGAGGCAACGCAAATTATCGATTACCTCGAAGCAACGTTTGTAGACGGTAATCCCATAGGCATTTCCATGTGAAATCCTTCCCCATGTACGCACAGCATGCAGCAGTGTTTGGGTCAGCTGTGTTGCTACGTGTTGGTTCATTCAGGACCACAAAACGTTTCTATTCTCATAAGTAAATGGTCTTTCCTAATAGTTGTTGGTATAGGGTAAAGCCACATTCCTTTAAAATGAACTGAAGGCCTTCCAGCACCTTTACAAGCAGCTGTAAGTAAAAAACAGCCACTGTCCTCCATACCCCCTCAGGAAGGGTGGAGGGGTCAGTGGTGGCAGCCCTGCACTCTGCTGACCCTGCAGTGAGGAAAATATGTTGAACAGAGAGCTGCACAAATGCTGTTGTCGGGCAGGTCCTGCTTCTCTCTGAGAAAAAAAGGAAGATGCTTAATTCCAGAATAATCGTGGGCAGAAAAAGGAAGTAGAATGACTAAATTATTTTTGGAGCCAAAATGAAGAGGTAAAAAAGTAGGAAGAAAAAACTCAGAAGTGATCATGTGCAGGCTTTTGAAATTCTTTGTGTCGGTATTGCCAGAAAACAGGCTCCCTCAAATTTTGAAGGAAATTCAGAGTTCTATTTTTTTAGGTATGAAGAGGCAGCATCTTGTGTTTCAGGGGTTTAGCGCTGTGATTTCTAAGGCATGAAGAAAAATTTATTGTTAAGTGAACATAATATGTATTTAATGCTGGTGTTTTCATCAAATGAGGAACTGGGGCCCAGGTAGATTGAGGGCTGGGTAGAACTCAGTGGTGTGCAGGAATACTTCTAAACATGCTTTGAGTAGGATTGCTGTAATGTAATTTTTACAGCATTGCAGCTGCGATAATGTTTCAGCTGTAACAACTTACTAGAACCTCAACTGTGCCCTGCTGTGGGAGGGCTGAAGGGTTGTGTGCCATGGTCACCCATTCCTAGAAGCACAAAATAGATGCTGAATCCAGTTTTCTGATTTGGAGGCCTTAAATACATGTTTATGTGGGTTGCTGCATAGGAATTGGAATTATTCAAATGTTTTAAAATGAAGTATGTGTATATGTTTCTCTGAGCTGTGACAACACTGATGAGTTATGGTGGGGAACAAGGGGAGCTGTGGCTGTATCGTCTGTGCCAGCTGGATGTGACCAAAGTAGCTTTGGAAATACTGCTTTTGGTCAATTAACGTGGTTCTTCTTTTCTAAACTTTATTTTTAATTTTGTGTTCCAGAGGAGGTACCAAGATTAATGCCAGAAGAAGGGAGCATGTATTATCCAAGGGTGCAACACTATAGAGAGCTTTTAGACTCCTTACCTATGGATGCCTACACCCATGGCTGTATCCTGCACCCCGAGTTGACAGTGGACTCCATGATTCCAGCCTATGCTACCAGCAGAATTCGTAGTACGTACTGGTATAGCTCTTAATGCCTGTCAGTTAATAGGATGTTGCATTGCATTCATCTTGTGTCTTCAGTGCACCTGAAGCAGAATATATTGAGCACAGATTTCCAGTTTCAGTTGCAGTCCTTGATAATTTGTGTGTATACTTTTTACTGGTTTTGTAGTCTGTTACAATTTGAAAACAGGAAAGAAGAGGTGCCACCACTTCATTTATGAGACGTCCGTGGAATTAATTTTCCTAATGATTGTAAAAGTGCTTCTTGTGCATAACAGAAAATGGCAGCTGTGACAGCTGAGTATTTTATTTTCTAATCTTGCTGCTTATGCTTCTAATGCAATTTCTGGGGTACAGCTCTATTACTGCTCACATCAAACCACTACACTGAAGGAAACCTGGTTTTTTTGTGATTGTAAACTTTTAATAAGTTTACCTATTAAATTAAAGCAGTTGCTTTCCTCTTAAAGTAGTGCATCTGTCCATGAAGCCAGAGATCAGGTTAGGAAAGCTAAAGCCCTGATAGGATTAAATATGGCCAAGGACATTAAGGGTTACAGGAAGAACTTCTGTAGGTATGTCAGCAATAAAAGGAGGACTAGGGAAAATGTGGGCCCTCTCTGGAAGAAACTGGGACACCTGGCGACCCAGGATATAGAGAAGTCTGAGGTACTTAACGAGTTCTTTACCTCAGTCTTCACTGTCAGGAGCTCAAGCCACATTGCCCAAGTTGCAGAAGGCAAAGGCAGTGACTGGGAGAAGGAAGAACTGCCAGCTGTAGGAGAAGATCAGGTTCGAGACCATCTAAAGAACCTGAAGGCGCACAAGTCATGGGACCTGATGAGATACATCCGTTTGGCAGATGAAGTTGCCAAACCACTAT
>NW_010117570.1:0-26718 GCF_000699245.1 Pterocles gutturalis
GAGGTGATTCTCCCCCTCTACTCTGCTTCCATGAGACCCCACCTGAACTACTGCGTCCGGCTCTGGAGTCCTCAGCACAGGAATGACATGGACCTGTTGGAGCAGGTCCAGAGGAGGGCCACGAAAATGATCAAGGGGATGGAAAAAACTATGAGGACAGGCTGAGAGTTGGGGTTTTTCAGCCTGGAGAAGAGAAGGCTCCGGGGAGACCTTATAGCAGCCTTCCACTGTCCGACAGGGGCCTAGAGGAAAGATGGGGAGGGACTTTTTACAAGGGCATGTAGCAACAGGATGAAGGGTAATGGATCTAAACTGGAAGAGGGCAGATTTAGACCAGATATGAAGAAGAAATTCTTTACGATGAGGTTGGTGAGGCACTGGAACAGGTTGCCCGGTGAACCTGTGGATGCCCCATCCCTGGAGGTATCCAAGGCCAGGCTGGATGAGGCTTTGAGCAACCTGGTCTAGTGGGAGGTGTCCCTGCTTATAGCAGGGGGATTGGAACTAGATGATCTCTGAGGTCCCTTCCAACCCAAACCATTCCATGATTCTATGATCATAGCCTCCAGTCACCAGTTTCAGCACTGGGACACTAGAGTTCACCTCTCAAGCCAAGAGTGGCTTAGAGAAACAACAGTTCACAAGTGAGGCCCATTGCAGCACTGTGGAAGGATCCACCTCTTGATGAATGGCTCTTAGTGGTGGCCCAGGTACCCAGGAAAACTCCTGGTAATTCTTGATCTGACCCTTCTGATGGAGGGCTGGCCTCACAGATACTTTCTCCATTCAGTGCTTTGCACCTCCTAGCAGATTCTCTTGATTCCTTCAAGCATGCCCCTGAGCCATGCTGTCTGAGATGTTTCTGATAGCAGCCTGAGCTTTTTCACTCTGTGTGAAGAGGCTAGAAGAACTGCTTCTGGCCTTTTCAGCTCCATAGCTCTTAACATCACAGATCACTTTAACGGGATTGGTAGCAAACCCTGGGAGAAGAGCTGTGATCCAAATGGGCTTAGCCAGTGGAGCAGGGCTTAGCTCAGTCTCTCCCTTTTAAAGAACACAGGGTGCTGGAAGGACCAGCAAGGCTCTTGGAACATACAAGGACTGAGGGGAGGTAACTTTCCTAAAAACACACACTAAATGCCAAGCCTGTCACTTGTATTTATTTTTGTGAGTTTTTCCTTATACTCTCACACTAAGCTACAAGAGGAAATCGCATCTCTGGGAAGTGGTCCAAGCTGTGCATGCTGCACAGTGCAGCTGAGGAACCCCTGGGGTTACCGAGAACAAGCTCCTTCATCAGGCTAATGACATGGATACACAGGAGAGCTTGCAGGGACAACAGGGCAATCCTGGAGAAACAGGGAAAAAGACTGCCTGCAGGACAGCAAGACAACTGCAGCAGAAGAATTATCTGATCAGCCTTACTGACCTACCTTGCTAAGATGCTCGCACAAGAAAGCAGTACAGACTTTCATGTTTAATATAACTATAGCTGGTTTTTGGTTTTGGTTTTGGCTTTTTTAGTTCTGGTCTGTTTTATTTTTTCTGGCTTATTGACTGGAAGCTTACTTGAAAACCAGGTTTTTGTTCTAAGCAGCTGCAGAGTCCCCTGCATGCAGGAGGTGTGCCTGTGGTTCTGTGTGGTCCTGCAGAAGGCACAAGCTGACACAACACTGACTGTGGAGCCGCAGAGCTACAAGCCAGAAGGCACCAGAGAGCAAGAGGAGAGCTGGAGCACCTAGCAGGAACAGGTAGACAAGTGCAAATCAGCTAGAGCAAGCAGCAGCGTTTACTTGCCTAGGAGAACAGTGAACAAGTCCTAAGGTGTTTCTGATGAGAAAGAAGCAATCTGCTGTTTTATTGGGTATGCTAAAAATATATATCCATATACACTGGAAGATGAGTGATTGTTCTCTCCAGTACCTGTTTTTCTCTGTGCTGTCTTTCTCTTTTCTCCCTTCAATAAACTCATGTTTGTTAATCCATGCTCTTGAAGGGGAGAAATTAGGTCATTGAGCACTGGACAGTTTAACCCTTTTTGTGGTTCAGTCTCACATTCTTTTATTATGACCACTAAAATTTAAAACCAGCTATTGCTGCTGCAGTGAAATCCTGGTGAAAAGCTCCCACATGCACTACACATGACCCTCAGCTGAAATAAAACTATGTGTTTCTGTTGAAGGAAGTGGAGAAATTTTTTTCTCATCCTCAGCTGCTGAAAATAACTCATAGCATTTTTCAAAATGCAATGCAAGGGTTCTCTCTCTGCCTGGAAGAAGACAATACCACAGGAGAGGTTAGGTGTTTACGCCAATGTCCTCGAAACTTGCACTTAAAAAAAGTAGACAAAAAAACCTCCTGGTGTTCTCCCATCATTCTGTGACTCAGCCTGAAGTGTTGTTCAGCCTGTAGTGTTGTTCAGCCTGAAGAAGAGAGGGCTCCAGGGAGACCTTATAGCAGCCTTCCAGTGCTGAAATGGGGCCTACAGGAGAGATGGGGAGGCACACTTTATCAGGGAGTGTAGTGATAGGATGAGGAGCAACGGTTTTAAGCTGAAATAGGGTAGATTTAAATTAGATATTAGGAAGAAATATTTCACTGTGAGGGTGGTGAGGTGCTGGAACAGGTTGCCCAGGGAAGCTGTGGATGCCCCAACCCTGGAGGTGTTCAAGGCCAGGCTGGATGAGGCTTTGAGCAACCTGGTCTAGTGGGAGGTGTCCCTGCCCATAGCAGGGGGGTTGGAACTGGATGATCTTTAAGGTCCCTTCCAACCCAAATCATTCTGTGATTCTGTGATTCCAGGAACTGGAACACTAGCTAGCATCTTGTAGCAGTGTTTACCACTTCACATTTCAGTAAGGTTTGGGCCAGGAAGGTATAATCTCTGTCAGAAAAGTATAGAAAGGCATATTCCTTGTGGACAGCACATAGAATGCCCAGGCTTTACAGAAGTATCACTACTGACCTCACCATGCTGCTGCTATGCCTTCCCTGGGGATCACCCTCCCTGCACCAGTTCTCACACCTGCAGTATATGTGCATTTTGATGTCTTGGAGCATATCTTTATCTTTAGCTTTGCCGCTTATTAGGCTTGCTTCACCCGAAGCATGTCCAGAGCTGTCAGGGGCAATGGCACAGAGGGCCCCTCCTGGCTGGGCTGGCTCAATGCCACATGCCACTGTCACTGTCTCAGGCGGCATCACTTTCTGCCCTCAGGCATCAGCTGTGTTTGTTGCTCAGGTCCCTCAAGGGCTAGAAGGAAAAACATATCTGCCTCTCCGGCAGAGCTCCATTAGAGGGAACACAAGTCTTTCCTTCTTTTTACCAGAAAATAGAAAATTGACTGCTTACCTTTTTTTCATTTATATAATGGAAACATGAGTCATTTTTCTTCATGAAACTAAATACATTCAAAACTGATTAAAACCAAATTAGGTGAGTCTAGTTTAAAAAATTAGAGCTGCCATTTGAAGGGAAAAGGAAATCCTGAACCAATGGAAATCTTTACATGAGCCCTGGGGAAGAAGGTGTTTCGAAAAGGTGAAGTAAGTTTGGGAGAGCAGTCACTCCCAAAGGTGCAGAGAGAACATTTTGCTCATTCAGGAGCACTTATTTGGCTGTTCAGAGCTGAGAACTAGGAGGTAAGAGGAAGGGCAGAAAAGTTTAATTTTCCTCTTCTAATCTATGAATATAAACAAGATGTAAAATGAGATTTATTACTGTTAAAATCTTGAAGGTCATTATGACCAGGAGCTAAATTCAAATCACCGGCTAAGGATCTTATTACTTTTGTTTAATAAATCACTAAGTTTTAAATGTTGGACATGTTTTGATAAACCTTCTCTTTTGCAGTGTGGCTATAGTTCCTCTATGTAATTACAAAGGAAAAAAGAAGAAATGAGATACTTCTCTCCACACATACAAAACCCTAGCTGAAATGCTGTTTGGGGTCTAACTGAATCCCATTTCTCTTCCAGAAGCTCTTTAACCAAGACCACAAGAAAGAACCATCAACTAGGAAAACCAAATGCATCTTCATCAGCATCCAGAATCATAAAGAATGTAAAACTTATTAATCTGAATAAACATGTTAAACCTTGTAACTGAGCGAAGAATACCTGTGGGTCCTGGGTGTAACCCCAGCTCAGTCAAAAGATATGTTGGATTTTATCAGCAAATGAGAATCAGACTTTTTTGAGGAGAATAAAAAAAAAAAAAAAAAAAAAGAAAAAAACAAACCTGAAAGCCCACAAATAGTAAAATGCGAGCAATAATTTAAATTGAAGCTCCCTGCTTTTTTATTTAAATCATGAATTTCCCCTCTTGTCAGGACTCTCCTTATTAAACTGACACCTCTAAATTTTCAGTCAGAAAGGCTTAGCTATTAGTCAACACAGGTCTCCTGGCAGGGAAAAAAACTCAAGTTTAATCCTGCTTCCCCATCCTGCTTTTGTTCATCTAATTCAATTTTCTTCTCTTGATTATGTTCTTATTGCAGATTCCCAGCTTCTTTGTCTCAAGGAATGTGTCACCCACAGTTAAAATCATGGTAAGCATAACATAGATTACCAGAGAATATGGTAAAGATGTATACTAAGAAAATGCAGATGAAAGCAATCGCCTAGGTTTTTTAGGATCTGTGTCCAAGTGAAGTCTCGCTCCTACTCAGCCTTGCTTTTCTGGTTGCTGTTTTGTGGTGCTGAGACCAAATGAGACCCAATATACCTGTCCAAGCCAAACATGAGACTTGTGGCAGAAGGTCCACCCTGCAGCCTCCTTCCTCCCAGTGTTAACCAGCAGGTCCCTTGTGTGGCAAGAGAGGATGACTGCTTCTCAACTCATGTCATCACTGCTTTGCACACCCATGTCTCTCTTTGAACAGGTTTTCCACCGATTCCTTGCATGTCAGGGGGCAAGCAGATTTGTTTTCTCCAGCAGCCACTTCAGCAGTCAAGCTTGTCTCAACCCTCTCTGCCTGATTTTGGGCACCACAACACCCAGGCAGAGAGAGACAACATACAGCACAACACAACCAGCACACCTGGGGACCCAGGTCCAGCTGCAGGGCAGCAACAAAACCTGACTTTCCATGGAAGGGGGGAGGCTGTCCCACAGCTGCAGAGGCACTCCAATGCCCACATGCTGCCGATGTCTCTATGTGGGTTACCAAACCTATAGCAATTTTTACATTAGTGCAATATAGCCCCAGTACACAAGGGGCCATGGCAGAAAGCTCTTCCCCACCCCTGAAGATGGTTTATTCTAATAGAGTGGTCTGAGAAGATGCTCATAAACACCATTAAGCATACTTCAGTCATCTTTGGCAATTGTGTTTGGCAGTTGTGTTTTGACATGCAGCTTCTGGTGTTTTCCTATTTTTGCTGAGGATTCAGTATACTGGGTTTTTACTGTTTTTAAGAAACAAATAAGAAAACCTAAATGAGGAAACCCCGGTAGGTAGCAGACATCTTTGTCACATGCATGGAGTGTTGACATACTGGGGAGGCAGAAGGGTGATTGCCGGGGAGAACTGCACATGTGACAGTGACAGACAAGCAACCCCAGCACCCAGTGACTGAATTAAGTGTAGGAAGGCAAGACTGGGGGTTTTGTCAACATCCAGGACCCCATGCAGAGATGAGACTGTCCCTCCCTGTGGAGATCAGGGAAGATGGGCAAGACCTTACTGGTTTAATTGAACAATCCTATCATCTCCTGCTGTGGGAAGTACTTTAACTGCAAATCAAGCTTCAGAAATATAGATAAGGATCAATCACATTTCAGTTTGATCCTGGGTGGGATACCCATATGAATATCATAACATTAATAATGACCTGTGGATCCTTCTTGTAAGACCTGTTGATCCTTCTTGTAAAAAGGGAAGAAAAATCGTGTAACATCAAATGCTTGCAAAACAGCTCTTAGTGATTTTCTTCACTTGTGCAAATAAACTGTAGTATTATTATACTGATTCATATTCATTTGGTACTACAGTATTACTAATGTAAAACTACTGATGTAGTATTATTAAACTGATCAATAAACTGCAGAAAACTGCTGCTCAGGAGTAAACCTGAGCCAAACGTTTGTAAATACAGCCTCTCACAATGGGGTGTGCTAATACTGTTGTATGGATTTGACATTTTCCTTTGCCTCTTTTTGTGCTTTCCTGCTGTCACTGACGTTGTTTTGCAGTTAGCTTACTGTGCAGGCATCCCAAAGAACCTGCAGCGGCCTGAAAGTTAATATTACCCTTAGCTGCTATTTCTTGGAGCACAGTGCTTTTTAGGGTGATAAGGGGAGGGCCACATTCATAGGACCTTGGGTGCCATCAGCGTTGTTGAACTCAGTCCTCTGTTGTGTTAAGCAGTGCAGAGCAGATGCATATCACAGACAGGACAGCAAGCTGCCTATGTCATGTACCCTCCATGTGCCTCAAAAGGTTCCTGGCACAGCCTAAAGGACGTACAGACTGTTTACACAGTGCCCTGGACCCCAAAGAAACAGCAGCTTCAGGTGATTCTAAAAGCAGATCTCACTCCACTGTACACAACAGAGCAGGAGGAACATCAGCATCCCTCCACAAATCTGTCCTGAAGGGAAAAAGTGTCTCATGAACCCAGTCTAAAGATTGGTGTTGAGTCTGGCCATGTTGCAAGGATGCACCGGAGGCATCCGCAGCAATGTAAGGCTCATAAGTGCTGTCTTGATTATGGTCAGCTCCAGGAGCAGTGTTGGAGAATGGTAACATTCTTCGCATCCTTCTTCTACAATAATATCAAAATAACACACAGTTTTTTGTGAATTTTTAAAGAAACCATTACATGGTTCGTGTGCTAATACTTCAACATTTCTTGAACCTGACAGAATCACAGTTTTCTCCTTTGCTGTACAAAGAGGATCTTGAAGAGAAAGCAGTCCATAAATGCAGCACACTAAAAGACATTTACTCATGCCCACATCTGCCTGGGCTGATTGTCAACAAGGTACACCTGAAGTTCAGTCTCTTCAGTCCAGAAGCCTGAACACTTAACTCACTTCTCATCCTCACAAGTATTTGGGTACATCATTCCCATGACTACATGTCACAGGAAATTAAACAGACCTTTGAGTACCTCCTTCAAAGCATACTCGGGAACACTTGTGCTTCATGCAAGGAAGCATGAAGGACTCCCTGGGATGACAGGGCAGGAACCACAAGTGACCATGTCACAAGCCGTTTCTCGTAGGAAGGACCATGTATCTCAATTTTCCTGCCCCAGTACTCTGCTGAGATAGCGCCCAAGTGAGGGCTGGTTCCTCTCTCTTCAGAGGCAAACGAGACGCAGAGCTCATACGCTGCCTTGGGGCACGTTCACCCATTTGGAGAGGGATACGAGATACCAAACCCACAAGAGACAAAAGCCGGGGGGAGCGGGGGGAGGATGCGCGAGAGGCGGCGAGGCGGCTTGTCCCGGCCTTGCGGTGGCATCTGGTGGCCCTGCCGGAGATTACACCCACGGCGTGGACACTGCCGCTCCCTGCACCCGCAAATGCGGGGCTGGGGATCTCACCGGAGTGTTTTGCCGAAATGATTTCTGCCATTCGAGGCGGGAGGGGCGGGGTGTCATATATTGATGTAGGTTCTGAGGATGCGGTTAGCTGAGGCATCATGGATGTGAATTCAGGCTAATCGACACAGGATGTATTGACAGTGAAATGCATCCGCAGGGCTGAGTCAGTCCTGTCGTCTCTCAAGGTTATGTTGCCCCGTTGGTTAACGAGTATCTGGGACAACTTTGCTGCTGTTTGGGGCATTGGCATGCTAATGCATGAACAGTATTTTGAGTACCCTCAGTCGCCCCTGCTACAACAAAGGACAGACTCCATTATCTCCCAAAATTAGACTACCTTCATCCATCCACCCTGGACACCCTTCATGCACTGCAGCTGCCATCCAGCCCATGTCAGGGCAGATCTCAGGGCCTCCTCTGAGGACAGCAGGTCTGTCACATACTGGGGGATACACCTGTCCCTACTCTGCAGCAGAGATGGAAGCCAGCTGTGGATGTGTGGACCTGCTCCGTCACATCACCATTGGCTGCAGCATGGTGCCTGAGCCTCTCCAACACTCAGGAGCTGGGACGTCAGTGAGCAAATCAAAGCTTTCACCTTGTGATGTTCCCACTTGGAGCAAGAAAGAGGCCAAGTGGCCTGCTATCTTGTGAGGCATGTCTGTGACTTGAAGGGTTTGAGGCAGGAGCTAGGCAGGTCAGGTCCCCCAGTCCCCCAGTGGTGCCTGAGAAGAGATGGAGCATTGCCCATGATCCTGGGCTCAGCGTTCAGTGCCTTTTTGGGAAGACACATTTCTGCCTCTTCTTTCCTCACCATTATCAGCCTGGCACTTGCTCCTGATTCCTCTGCTCTTTTTGATTTACAGACCCAACACTTACACTCTACAGGGAAATGCCACAAAATCCCATGTTGCAGTGACAGTCTGAGTCACTTCTGTGCAGAGCCACAGGTGACAGAGATAAAGGCAATGTCATTGTCAGAGGGCTGAGTTTTACCCCATGCTGCCAACAGCTCCCTCTGAGGAAATCCTGTAGCACCTTTGATCCTGTGAAGCATGGGCGTATCTGGGCCAAGCAAAAAAAAAAAAAAAAAAAAAAAAAAAACCACAAACACAAAAACAAAACCAAAAACCAAACCGCACACAACCCAGACCAACAACAAAAAAATCACATGCAAGAAATCTACTGTTTGGTCCCCTTACAGACAAATTCAAGGTCTCAAAACCAGGCTTTCGAAGTGGAAGAGTATTCAGATGTTTCCATTTCTTATGTTGAATTACTTAGCCTCTTTTACAAAGAAGATGTCCCTAGGAAGGGATACTCCAGCAGGACATCTGCTTAAGTCTGCAAAGACCCTGGAAAGAAGTGCTTCAAGAATAATCTCCTCTGCACCTTAACAGTAGATTTGGCCATGGACAGATGAAATGCACTCAGGAAGCTGACCCCCTCCAGGAGAATGAGAAACATCTTTCTGGTAGCTTTTCCCATGAGTACAGATTATGAGTATCTTCATGAGCTGCTTGTGAACGTACTTATGAAGAGGTACAGAACACGTGCAGTACAGCCTCTGTCTGCTTTCCACTGATGTGGACATCAAAGGCAAAATACTTCCTAGAAGAGTGAAGAAGTAAGGAGTCATACACAAATTTTAGGCTGACTTCACAGCAACTGTATCTGCTTCTCCATAAGCATAAAAATTTCTATTAACTTTCCATAGCAGCTTTCCATTGTGCCCAAATCACTGTTGCTGCTCCTGTAGAAAAACTCTGGATATCTCCTCCCTGTCCTTGGCAGCACCCCTGTGCCCAGAGCTGGTTTCCTGCCTAACAAACTAATTTTTCACTCCAGAGCAGAGCCCTGGTGTCAGGTAGAAGGCATGCCTTTTGGACAGGTGGGAAAGGGGATACCGGAATAGATGAAGCATGGAGGCATAGACTCATCCCAGTAACCCTGCCCAGCAAAAGTGGTTGGCTCTGCAGTCACCAACACCCTCCCACGATGCCACCCAGCTTTCAAATTATCTACAGTCTTCTGTGTCCCGGTGCTCGTACCAGCTCCCACACTGTTGGCTGGTGTTTTAAGTGTTAAAGAGACGTTACTCTGAATTTACATTTATACAGTTCTGATGACATACAGCAACTTCTGGTAGTATTAAATTACATTACTCTTAGTATAAGCCCCTTTGCAATGCCATAGCAGTATGCACAGGGATTTAGGATCCAGGGACTCATGGTTCCTTCATACTTGGTTCTCTGTTACCAGGTTACTGGCCAAATTTCCCTGGATGTAGCTTTAATTAGTTTTGATTAGCAATCCTGCCACAGATGGCACAACCTGGATCACAGCTGCACAAGTGAGTTCGATGTTTGTGTGAACAAAGTAACATTGCTACGTACAGAGGTGCATAGAACAGTGCATACACAGCCTCCCACTTAGTGTGGGGATGGTATGGCAGCAATTTCCACCAAGCCTGGTGGGTTTTGACAGGCCTTCCTGTGGCAGCAGGGAAAATTAAAAAAAGGATTCTTTAAAATCCAGTAATAATAGCAAATTGTGTGGATGTCACCGTCCATCATCTCTGAGCTGGGCAGGCCCCAAAACGGTGAGTTCTTGTTCAAGGGTGCTTGCCTTGGTTTGTTTCCTTCACTATCTAAACATAGGTTTAGATTATGTATTTAACATCACTTCCTAGGTTAATAAGTATGACTGACCTCCTTGTGCAGGATGCAAGAGATCTGTTTTTCCACATGCCAGCCACAAGCAGTTTGGCAAAGTGCCATCAGGTGGTCTGTGCAAGTGTGTAACAGGCATAACCCTGACTGCAGTTAAACTACCCTCTAGTCACAGCAGCTCCTTGCCTTCACTTGCATGTCTCCAGCTCTATGGAAACCTGTTTTATGTCCCCACAGTAGTGGGATACCCCTCATAACAGGACTTACCTCTCCAGACCAATGCTGGTGGCAGTTCCTGAGCAGGATTACCTCCTCCCGATGCCATATGCACCCGAGCAGCACCCTCATGGAAAGACAGATTCACACCAGCACATCTAACCCAATTTTCCCTACCTTAAGAACAGCTCAAAGTTGTCTTCTAGAGGTTTTCAGGTGTGTTATCAGGAAGTTTAGCTCAACCTTCACAGCTCTTGGCCGCTGTCTTCTCTGCCTCTACTAAATGAACCCTAAAAAGCAACCCCAATTTCCTTCCAAAGCACAGCTGACCGCCATGGCAGTGAGGCTGTCACTGGAAGCATCCTTGCCCAGTAGGATCCAGCACACAGCTGCTATGCCTGTCTTGGGGGACTCCCCCGCTCCTGGGGCAGGCTGACCCTGCCAAAACAAGAGCAACTCTTAATGGTGCATGCCATGTGGCATCCTAAAAACAGCTCTGTGATGACAACCAGTGTCCCTTAGGGCATGGGGCTAGCTCCTCTGCTCATACAGCCTATTCTCTCCAACCTCACCTGAAATCCTCCTTTCATTTTCTTTCCCACTCTCTCCAGTGAGTGACCATCCCACCACACCAGAAGAAGTGCCCTCTTGGACAGGCTGGCCTTCTGCAGGAGTCTGAGGAGGGACAGGGAGGGGGTCTATTAACAAGGGAGTGCCACGGCAAGGGGACAGAGCCTTCCCTTCCTTTGGATGTGCCCCGGGTGATATTTCAGGCCTTTGCCTCCTATTTAAAGGGTGGAGCCCAGCAAGCAAAAAGCACTACTGAACATGGGGAGGTAGCCTCCCCAAGTGACAATGGTCCCAGTAAAGCTGTCTTGCATGTCTGTCCTCCATGCCTTGACAGCCCATGGGTCTAGGACCAGCTTCTCTGTGGTGGAGACATTTTTGAAGCTGGAGCAAGGCTTTTCAACCAAACCAGAAATGCAGTCCCTCTGTCACACCACCCTCTGAGTGACCCACAACCTTCAGTGATATTCACGGTGTTGTCCCTGTGGCCGTTGCCCACTGCCTGGATTCCCGGTCATGTTTTGGCTGTGGGCTTTGACTCTAGTCATTAGGCCAGAGAGTCCAATCCAGACCTCCCAGACAGAAGCAGCATTTTCTTTAATTCTAAGGTTAAGTCTTTTTAGGCAACAAAGGGTCCTTTTCTGATCAGAGTTTGAATCTACTTCCATTATTACGGGGTTTTTTGTGTGTACTGCTCCCACACCTGGAATAGATCTTCTTGGGTTTCAGTGGTCTTTGCACAAAATACTTGACATGGAGAGAAAGGCTGTGTTTTTGCTGACTCTGGGAAAATGGCAAACAACCAAAAGCATCAGTCAGGAACAGTGAGTAATAGCTTTAAATGCAAGCAACTGTTAGCAGCACATTTTAGTGCATTAATAATTTACACTCCACAGAAAGTTTAATTTATGTAAAGTGAGAGTTTTGTGGCATAGTTACAAAAGGCACACATGATCCTGGGTATAACAGATCTATAGCAAGCCTATGACTCCTCCCGAGGAGCCATACCCTGACTCTTGGTTTCATCATAGGTCTTGATGTACAGTTTGTACAGTGTCTTTCTCAACATGCCAATGGCTGGGACAGGAGTGCAGTACAAGAGCATTTCCTTGTTCACATAAAGAAAAAAAAGGTATTCTGAGGCTTACCCATGATAAAGAAATACCCAAAATGGCAAAGTGTGCATACCAAAACATTCATAAAAGTTGGCAGCAAAGGAGGAAAAAAATACAATCATCTTCCAAGCCTCGTGGCCCTGGAAGGCTTGCTGGATTACCACTGATGCACTGCCACTTACATCTCTAGGTTGCAACTGCTGCACCTCAAGCTGCCTCCAACCCAACCCCATCCTGCCCTGAGGACTGCAGCATCCAGTGTCCACCAGAGGCCCAAGGACACCCCACCATCCAGAAGACACATGCTGGTGGGCCAGAAGGAGCTGGCTTCTCTGCACGCAACACACACAATTGAAAAGGAGATTGATGAAGCTGACAAGCAGTCCTGGAGCCTGCAGCAAAGCCCATCAAACAGAGATGGCTTTGCTTAGGCTTCGACAAACCTCCTGTATGCAGCATGTTTCAGTCCTCTGAGACTACTGTCACTGGGAGGAGCAAGTCTCTTCCCAGCTTGGAGGGCCATGGGACCACAGACCTGCACACCCAGGGGACCCAGAACCTAGAGTCTGAAGCCATCAGAAAGCAACATGCAGCCCCTTGCCCTTTAATGTGGCTTTTTGTGTACAGAAGACAACCAGACTGGCAAACCGACTACCGCACAGGTTAGAGATGCCAGGTGTTTCCCTTGCACCAGGGCAGAAAGACACAGACTCTGGCTAAGTCTCTTTTGATGGTGCTTTTCCCAGACACTTACATCACTCCAGGTTCATGATGGACAGTGAAAGAAAGCAGGAGAAGGTAACTAACTTGTGTGTGTGTCATTTTGGGATGGGACTAGGAAGGCAAAATGGATTGGGTGTCATGGCCTTGGTGCTGCCCCAACTTCCCATAACACTTCAGGGCAAACCCTCTGTTTTTGAAAAGACCAGTTACACAAGCGTTCTTCATTCTGTTTTAATTTGCAACCTTAGCAATCTTCAGGTAAGTTTTTCCCTGCAGAATATATGTACATATATTAAATAAGATTGCTTTCAAGACATTTGATTGATCAGATGCAAAATAGCTGTCTCTACACCCTGTCTTTTTCCAAGGCCAGAGAGTTAAGAGATCAGCAAATGGCTGTAGGTTTTTAATAATTAATTCATTAACCCTGAGTTTAGGAGACACACTTAAAAACAAGGTCTGCGCATGAGGGTTCGATAACAATGGTTTAAAAACACTTAGGGGGTATGTCAGCCAGCAGGGCACAGCAGCACATGTCCACACCACCCTACAATACCTGGCTTTCCATCCTTTCTGCCGCTGGAGAAATTGCTCATGTGAAAGGTAATTCAGATGAGGTCTCTCTTTCCATTAATTACACAGAGAGAGCCCGGCTTTAACCTCAGCCTGTTTCTTGAACAGTCTCCGCAGAGCTGTGCAGTATGTGGCTCTGCTATGTGAGCTATATGAAACCTCCCCACCATTCACCTCATGCATACGCATCAGTGACATGCTTTTCTACAGAAGCACACAGCCGCTGTCATTGTATTTCATGTCAGGATAACACCACGCTGGTGACAAAACACAGCATCACATGCTTTGCAAATGTGTGTTAGCAGCATTGAGATCTTTGGCTTTCTTTAATGTCTGCCACAAGCAAGCATTTGGCTTTGTTTCTCTGTCAAATGCTGAATGAGGGAAGGAAGCTAGGATCTGACCTCTAAAGACCACAATGCACAGTTGTGCACCCACAGCATAGGATCAAGGCTTGACTTGCATTGAAATGAACACAGTCAAAGTCCTCCTTATATATTGTTTCTCTAGTCACGTTCCCAGTCATTGGCTTACTGTTCATCTTCTGGGGTAAATACTCCATTATTCCTCTAATGTATGCCTAGCATAGCTATCTCATATGATCCGCTCCCACCTGTGTTAACACCCCCACCCCGCCAGGCCATCCTAAACGAAATGAAACAAGGCAAGTGTGTTGGCTAGTGTCAATGTTAAGGGGATTTTTGAAGAGCAAACAAATATGCAAAAATGAATGAACCTGGGAAAAACAGATCGAGTGGCAAGAGTTCAGAGGAGGAAAGAAATTGTGAACCCAAAGTCTGTGCACACTTGGGATTAAAGCAATGTGGCAGGAGAGCCCCCATCACTGGAGTGCTGCAGGAAGGCAAGGAGGAGGCAGAGCGGTAGGCAAAGGAGGGGCCTGACTGCACAGCCCTCTGCCATGGGTCAGAGGATGTGGCTGTCGAAGGTCTATGGGTAATGGTCAAGGGATGGACCAATACCAGCAGTGGTGTGGGGGCATCTGCTGCAGACCAGCTCATCAGGAGGTGAAGCAACTCTTAGACAGTTGGAGGAAGCCTCATGATAGCAGGACCAGTTATTCCAGGGGATTTTTCCCACCAGCAATAGCTTCTGGAAGGGCCCCTGGCTGGGGCACAAAGAATCCGCTGGGAGTGGAGCAAATTGGGCAGCATCCCCCACCGAAGTGGAGGGGACTCAGCACCACAGGCAGGGCACGCGGGGCAGAGGTGGTGATGGAGGGCAGGGTCAGCCACAGCCCAGCGGTCACCCAGCAAGTCCACAGGGACAAAGCAGGTCAAGATTGAGACACAAGTCCAGAACGTGTGTCACAGTCAGCACCCATGGCCAAGCAGAGTCATGGCACAGCACAGCCCAGAGAGGAACTCAGGACCTCAAAAGCAGCTCTGGCGTGACAGTGGAGGCCCCAGGTGAGGATTCTCCCAGCTTCTCACGCTCACCTTAGCTGCTTCCCCACAGCGTGATCCCAGGTATCACTGCACCAGGTCAGAGCTGGCCTTGAGCACGGGCAGCCAGACCCCCAGGAGGACAGGGAGGAGTGCCACGGAGGGCAAGAGGCACAAGGGCGCAGGTACATCATGGCAAGCTGGGGAAAGGTGGAGGCTGGACACAGGGAGGTCAGGGGAGTGTAGCAGGAGGGGCAAAAGCAATCCCTGCTCCCATTTGTCTGTGCCCCGGTCCTGATTTTCCTCCGGGACAGGGAGAAGGAGGACCATGTCCAAAGCTGACATCTAGGGTCAGCTCTTTCCCCAGGCTCTCCCAGCCTCACCACTGCTGCAGATTCCCTGAGACACCTCTGAACTGACCGCAGGCATCTTCTGAAGGGGCAGCCTCTTCTCAAGGTTTTGTATTTCAGGTGCAAATGCCACTGCAGGCTCAGAGGCTACTAAGATGTATGACTCCCAGGGGAACTGATGGATACGGCTTCAGGGGAATAAATACAAGCCCATTAGGAATTATCTTTGTGTCTTACATCCCACAATAGTGGAAATCAGGACAGCTTGTTACCACTATGCAAGATGTTGGGAAGGATGCACTCATTCATCCAGAATCGGCTCTTGTTGAAAATACAGAGTTTTTCTCAACTGTTTTGCTATTGCCTTTCTAAGACAAAAAGAAACCGGAAAAAGAAAGGGCTGTGCCATCCAGGATATACCTAAGCCTGCCAGACAAATTGGATTTCTCTGTTAGCTAGAATTACAAACCTGCACATAGCCAGAAGGCTAGCAAATCATCTGGGGAGGAAAAAAAAAATACCAAAAAAAAAAAAAACCAAAAACTGGTAAAAGACTGGTCAGGTGCTTCTGCTTATTCCTTCTCAGAACAGCAGGGGGAGGAAAGAGATCAACTTAAATTCACGATGGTCATCTTCCTTACACTTCATCAGCCTGCACAAATCCTTGCCATAAATCTCTCAGGGTAATGTTCACTAAGACCTCCCTACACCCAGCACAGGAAAAAAGGCTCTAGAGGGTGATTAAAGACCAAGAGGCCAAATTTAGGTTGTTCTGAACTAGCCTGTGGGAGCCAAGACCCTAATGCTTATCCTCTAGAAAGGATGCATTGTGAGAGGATCTTGTGAGGCTTAGTGACAATTACCTTATACCACAGCACACCTTCAGCCAGATGCTCTGGGGACTCGTCTTTCTACTGCATATAGCAGTGGATGAAGATGCTGACCACTTGAAATTTTAGAATGTGGGTTGTAAACCATATACTTCCATCTTCCTTTCCCACCTAGGCTTCCAAAGTAAAATGAAGGATAATAATGCACCATGAACTCTTTGAGATAAATATGCTTCATATCCTTGGGTAATATCTATCTACCATATTGCTCAGAAAGCTCAGGATCTGACAGATTCCACCATGGAAACAAATTTTTTTTAAAAAAGCTTCAGTTGTGCAGCTCCCAATGTCTTCAAACAACATTACTTGAGATTTTTGGCAAAGAAGACAGCAGAACATGACAAAAAAGAGACTTAGTCCTTCACACTGCAGACATTCTGTGCCAATCTGGGAGGAGAAACAGACATTCCTGGCAACAGGTGGGGATTCAGCAGTTCCCTTTGCAAATGCTGTTAGGCTTTATGTCCAGCTCTTAGACCTGATTTAGTAAAGCCTCTAAGTCTGGTGTTAATACCACATTCCTGAAGGGCTTCATTTGTGGAGCTTAGTTATAACTTGCACTGTAGACCACTGGGGAAAGAGTTTAAGACATGTCCAACAGATGTTGTATGCCGCACTGGCAAAACACTATTGATGACAAATATAAGTGGGACTGTTTCACTTAATCGAAACTAACTACACGTTCATAGAAACAATGACCAATACTATACGGTTTGTGGCCACAGACCTGCTCTTTCTCTTGATAGACTGAAAAGTAATAAAAATTAAGAAATTCACCAGCTATACCAAATATAGGAAATTTCTGGTGAGGAAACTTTACAAGGTAAGTAAATTTTGCAGCCAATTTCTTGGTGTAAATGCTATTCACATCCTTCCCCATGGCTACCCATTCATAAAACAGCCAGATGCTTGACAGCAACCTTAAAATAGCCTGCTAAAAGGAACAATTGCATGGAAAGTATCAGACAGGTGAAAATCTGCCTTTCCAGCAATGTGAAGAACTCCATATTAGTCATTATGTTTCCCTGTGTCACCATACAGAGGCATGTGTAAGAATGAGTGTCTTTCAGCTAAACAGCTCCACCCAGATAATGCCATTTGCAGGTCCTGTGGAAGTTGACTCCTCCATAGACAGAGGTTGAAAGAACTTGGCATGAAGAACTACAGCAGTCTGCATATCAGGCAAAGGCGTCTCCTTTGGCAAGTGACAACCAAGATCACAAAGGTTTTTCTTTGTCAGATAAAGTAATTTGGGGTTTTCTGTGTTAAAACAGGGAGGCTACTTGCCTAGCTCTCCTTGTGCCTGTTGAAGCCTTTTCAGTACCAGTGGACTCTCAGTTTCATCCCTGCCCTTTCAAGCACATAATTCCATGTTTATACATGATAAAAATACTAGTCCATCATCAGAAATGCAAGACGGTAAAACAGATTGAGGCCAGCCCAGTTTCTGCGGAGTGGAGATATTCATGTGCTCTGCTTATTTTTAGCAGAAGATGGTAGGTAAATCTGAGCCAACATGTTTTTCATTCAATCTGTCCCTGGACACTAACAGATGGTGCTTCCTTGTGCCAAGCACTAATGCACTTTACATTGGCACTCAGTGTCAGGACACAAAGCCCATCAAGTCCCTGCTAAATCTGCTGATGCCAGGAGAATTGATAATAAACAGCTAGCAGGGACACAGTCCCAAGTTCTTCCTCTACTTCTATGGCAGGACAGAAGCCATACCGGTGCGATGGTGCCAGCTGCTCTCCAGCTCGTGGCTATCAATGCAGCAAAGGAGGGTCCTGCACTGGGTAAAAAGGAGTCCTGAGGCCAGGAATACAACTATGTATCTAAACACGGAGAGAGATCCATCTGCTTCATGGGAATTACCTGCATGCTAACTGGGCTTTGAGAACGCTGACAACTTGCGCCTTAATGCTCAAACATCTAATTAACAACAATTAATACATACACATATATATATTTTTTTTTATTTTTAGAACGGTTTTTATATACATACATATCACCTGGCAGGGTGATTCTATTGTTCAGTGCTCCTTAGTACTCTCTGAGCACTGAACATACTAAATTCAGTCTTACAGGTCTACTTCCTATGGCTATCAATCCCACATATGACAAGGTCACATAGAAAAGAAAACTCCACAGACTCCTCTGAGGAGCTCACTCTGTTTTACAGGTCATTGCGTTTATTCTTTGAATACAAGCATCCAAAATTCTTGAGCTGTAAAATTCCTGTTCCTTTCCACCAGGTGCCTCAGTGCCCAGGCTTCTTTCTTGGATTGCTCAAAGCTTGGTATCCACATCTCTTGGAGAGAAGTCTGGCCAGGGTTTGAAGAGGAGAACCAGAATGCCTCTGGTTTGGGGCAGCTCAGATGGTTAACCTGAGCTTTCCAGCTCTTGGGCAGCCATCCCTGGCAATGGAGAGAAATAAATTATTCAGGGACCGTGGCAGACAGAGAAGAAAAGTGCTATGCCATTAGTAAACTATCAAAGCATGTCAGTGACATTTTCCTTCCCACTACAGGTTCTAGACATGTCCCTGTGGATGTCAGAGGGGAAGCTGTCCCCAAAGTGTCCAGGACAAGGCAGTCAAGCTGACAAGAGCCCGTCTCAGATCAGGTCTGGCTGCAAACGAGCAGCACCAGCCCACCCAAACTGAAATGCTAAGGCAAAGAGTTCTATTTTTACCATTATATTCTGTTTTCATCTTAAATATGCACACACTTACTGAGATTTTTTTAAGGAGAAAAAACAAGCAACAAATCTGACCAGGAGAGCAAACTGGTCTTCATAATCTTCTTGACCAGAGCACCACAAAAGCACAGGGAAGGGATATCTGTATCTAACCTATTCTATACCTTTCCATGGTTGTATTCCTAACTCAAAGAGAGGACATCTGTCCACATTTGCACCAGATTCAAACAGAAAAGGCTGGTTAAATGTAATGCTTACCAGTTTGTATTCCCCATCTTTTCAGCTCACCTTAGTAAATTCAAATGCTTTCCTCACCTCCCTTCTACTGGCTGACCGTATAGCATACTGCTCAGACAGTGACCCGTTATATAATGGCCTAACGGATATAGGACAGCTGTAGGATACTAGAGCCATTGACCAGTTCCATCACTGGACACAAAAAGTTTTTTCTTTTTGATTCATGCTGATAACTGAGCTTGTGCAGAGTTTGAAAAACGTCTCTTGGTACATAAACCTGGAAACCTCAAAGGAATGTGGCAATTAAAATGAGTATCCACCAACTCAGAAATATACGTGGTTAGTTTTTAGCTTCAGTTTAATTCCAAGTAATGCTCTGTTTATACCAGCCAAATTCACCACAGCTAGTAGCCTCAGGAGACTGAACAGCTCATGATGCCTTTGAAATGGCCTTCTGGTATCATGGCTGGCACCCTTGCAAGACTGCTGGGCCTTCAGTGCTGGGCTTCCTGATAAGACAGCCATTTCTGGCTGGTCTCAATCAGCATACTTTCAAGAGGATTAGACCAGGAAGAACAGGTCCAATTCCTCTCACAAACACACAGCCTGGCTTAAACATTGATATTTCAATGTTTAGTCACCAAATGTGGCCATGGACAATGGCATGCTGTCACTACAGGATTGAATGTACCCACACATACACAGACCCAGTCATAGAGTATTTAAGTCAGGAGGGGCCTCTGGTGATCATCTAGTCCAGTTCCCTCTTCCAAACAGGTCTAACCATATCTAACTGCCTCGGGCAGCATTGACTTGAGTCTTAAAACACCTCCAAGGACAGAGATCCCACAACCTCTCTGGGAAACCTATTTCCAAATGTTCCAGGTCATCTAAAGCAAGTCCGCAAGCTAGGCTACTTTCTGTAGCCTGATAAAAACCTCCTCCCCAAACAATTCAAGCCTTCTGCTGAAATGACCATCAGCTCAACCGTTAATGTGCATAAGCTCAAGCACTGCAGCAGTATGAGGAACACATACTCTGGTTGTGCACCCACGCCTTCTGCCAACACTTTTTGACATGAAGACGCACAACCCAGTGGCATTGCAATATCAGTGGTTGTAGGCTGGCCAGAAATCTGGTAACCAAACCTCCTGGGACAAATCTGAGCCTAGCATTGTTTTAAAGCCTCCCTGAGACACAAGGACAAAGTCACATGTACCTTTTCTTTCCTTCTGATGTTTTCCCACACTCTGTTACACACCATGCATTCAAAGGTGTCAATGTAATTGTCCTGGGTGATATCCTGCACTCCCCACTTGCGTTCCTTCATTACTGTAAGCAGTCTTGGGTTGGAAATGTCCCCCTTCAGTTTCCATTGTAGGTAGGACTCATATTCTTGATCGTTTTTATCCAGTGTTTTGATATAATGGGCCAGCTCCCGAGGGTGTGAAAAACTGGACACCAGGATTGCACTCTTGTTACTAGGAAGCCAATCTACAATGCTGGGAGACCCAAAGTACACTGGTACCACTCCTAACTTCAGTGGCCGCCAGAGTTTTTCAGTGATGTAATCTTCACAGATAGCATTTTCAAAAGCAAGAATGAACTTGTACTGTGCCAGTATTTTATGGAAGTTCTCATCATCCATGGCAGTTGGATTTCTGAGATGCTGAGGGAGGTCTCTGTTATGCAGACATTCCCCATAAGAGTCTACTTCAATGTGGCACATCAGCTCACGCACATAGCTGTCCCGATCAGAAGGAGGGTTGCAGTCAGATTGTACATATACAAGTGGTGCAAGCCTCTTCCTCAGGCTGTTCTTCATCTGCAGCGGGATCATGTACCTCAATGACTTCAGGACCCCTACACCCTCAAGGTACTGAGTGGTCAGTGGCAGGTGAGAATGGTGGCTAAAGGTTGCAGTGTGGTTGAATAAGGTGATGGTTGGTTTATGGAAGAGTTTGTAGTTGTTTTTTGGTGACTCTTCATGGAAAAGGGCCCAATCATGATAGTCTTTACGAGGGAGGGGTAAACTGTCTATACTGAAGTCAGTACCTAGACAAAAGCAAACAGTTAACAGTGTTTAGTCTGCCCCTATCAATCATGCAACACTAGTACAATGACACAGAGGTCTAGTTTTAACCTAATATCAGCCCTACAACCCTTGTGTTTATGACATTATAAGGCAGTATTGCAAAGAGAGCAGTTCATGCAAAGACAGAGGAGTACTATGACAGATAAAACTGAATTCGTCAGCAGAAGAATCTAGAGAATGGAGATCAGCAGTTAATATTAGAAATGGTTTCCTTTCAGGTCACACTAGTTTAAAGGCCTCTCATTTCAAAGGCTCACTAGGAATTTTATATTTTAATGCACTGAAATGAGACTAATAAAATGCTTAATAATCCTCCGGTTCTGTAAATAGGGGAACAGATGGTATTGCCTCCATTTATGATGTGAGGGAAATGGTTACTGCAGGGCTCGATTTGGTTCTAGTAGCAAAACAAGAAAAGGATGCTAAAATATTGGACAGCGTTAAGGAGAAAAGTTACAAGAAAAATTCAAGTCTTGGAAAGACATTGTACAATGGAGACTTTGGAAGCCAATCTATTTAGTTTGTCAAAGAGAGAATTAAGAAGTGATGTACCACAGCTGCCTACCAGATACATAAAGAAGTAGCTTCTTGCAGGAGACATCTCCTCAAATTAATTACAATAATAGAAGAAGCATGTGTAAGCTCTAAAAACAGACCACTGCAGGTTCTTGTGCCTCCCTGTGAGGACAGGGAACCTCCAAAACAACTCAGGAAAGCTGTGGTGGAAGCTTTAGGAAAAACATAGAAGCCCTTTCTCAAAGGCTGGTCTGTGCAAAACTGAATTCAAAATACACCTCCTGAATCTAAACCTTGCTGTACGTTCAGTACCGCTGTACTACACTCATACAACTAGCCTTATTGCTGATCACATGCAAAGCTGATGAATCTCTGTCAAGATGCTTCCCCAATGTCTTATATCTCTGTTTTACTTAAGTACAAGAACCGAATATACAAAACTTTTAACTGATATTGTCAAGCAAGGGAGGTTCATGAACTGAAACAAACAGTGAAAAGCTGGTTTAGAAAACACCACAAATCCCTTCTCTCTGTTCTACCCTTGACCTCAAACCACTACTCACGGGAAAAAAGAGGGAGCTAGCAGAAGTCAAACACAGAATTTTGATCTAAAAACTAACGTATAAAGAAGAAAAAAAAATGCCCTGTTATCTTTGTAGCTGCATGAGCCTGCAAAGATGACTCCAAGGGTGACCTTATAAAACCAACATAAGACTTCACTACTGCAGGAAAGATAGACAACAGCTGCCAGTAACATTAAAACCTCCTATAGAGCAAGATCCTTCAAGTGTATCTGGTGTGTTTTCTTAAGGCCGCTAAGTATTTGACCTCTGTTTCCACTGAAGGGTGGTCCCAAGCCTTCAACACTAAAAAGATGAAAGGTTGTGCCACTCACTGAAAAATGCTATTTGCTGCCTCTGGTTTTGGTGTGTTATAGTGATACAAAAAAGTGAGGAAAACTGCAAGTGAATCAAATTCTCACAGGAAGTTTATTCAGCCTATCTGGTTTTGAAAACACTTTGCTCTAAATGATGCCCAGAAGAGAAGCAGCAGTGCATACAAACAATACTGAAATGCTGTGGATTGAAAAACCACCGCTTCAGCTCTGTCTCTTGCAAGGGTGCTCCCTCTTTGAGGCAACACTGCAGGGAAGAAGGAAGGAAAATGCAGAAAATAAATTAGACTAGGAAAGGGATGAGAGAGAGACAAAAATGCAACATGTGAAACTTACTAAACAAGGAGAGAATTAGGCAAAGAGAAAATTAAAGAAAAATGCATTATAGATCAGAGGACACCAGAATGACATTCTAATATAACACTTAATCAATCCCAATCCAGCAAGAAGACAAAAAGCTTTTAAGGATTAAAGGGAAGATAAAATCAGCATGTTCCCTACCCAGTGAGACGAAGGAAATAAAGGAACTTATGAGGGGATAAGGAGAGCACAAGACAACTACAATTACAGGCAATTTCAACTTCCAAACTATTAATTAGGAAATCTTAGATACGTGGCAAAGTGTAGAAAAGAAAGACAGATGCTGTCAGGAGAAGTTTTGCATCTTAGGAGACATCTTTCATTCAGGATTCATACTTAAGGGACTCAACACTCCAGTGCAGAAAAGCTGGGCATCCTCCTCCCTTTAGGAACAACACCCCTGAGGCTCTGACAGCATGGCACCAGGTCCAGCTCATGCTGACTCAGTTGCATTGGTAGCTCATGCTACACATAAAATTCTTGTTAAGTATGTGACACTGTGACACTGGTGGAGTTGCGGAATCCCTCCCAAAAGCAGAGACATAATCCAGCAAGGGGATGCCTCCTTCCAAACAGGAGATGGTAGCACTTGACAAAGTCATCACATACACCCAGGGGCCTCCCAGGTCAGGACAGTAAATCAGGACAAGCTGCAGAAAAGCAAGTGTGCCTACCAAAGCAGTACTGCTGGAAAACATCTGTACCCCATACTTTTGCACAATATTTTTTCTAAGCTTTGGATCATTCTTATCCTGATTAGTTCACTGACCATGGAGAAAATTAATGCAGTTTCTTTGGAAGGTGAAGCTGTGCCCTGATCCAACCTTACCAGGGAAATGCAGATGTTTTCACTCAGCAGGCTGTTCAGAGGGAAACTGTGGAACACCAAAATCTGCCCTGGTGCAGGCCACAGCTCAGTGCATCAAGGTCAGATGAGAGGGGGATGGGAGGAAGGGAGATAGAGTGTCTGTGTGCATGTGTGTAACATTGCTGCATATTTTGACACTGGTCTTTACATAGTTCGTAGCCAGCATCACTAGAAAAAGAAAAAAACTACAGGGAGAGTTTTTTGCCCAGTATAAACAGTCCTTTAAAAATAAGTAAGTAAACCAGGTCCACAAGCCTGCTAAAAATTACAGTAATAGCCTTCCTAATGCTGAAACAAGACAAACAGAATTACTACCAGAGACCAAAACCACCACAGCTCTCATATGATGCAAACCTAGTTTTCCTTGTATTTAATTAGGTCAGCTTCTCATTCCTTTGCTGTTATTCCTTTGCTTTCATGCTTGACCACTACAATATCAACTGACAAAGCTGACCTACTTGGAGCTCTGAAAAGATTACTGATGAGAAGTTTTTGGTTCAGTGTTAACAACCAAGCTAAAGGCCTTTCTTTCCCATATTTTCAGTTTGTCTGTATCCTAACTGAGTGAATGAGATTCAGGACTGTTTTATTTTATTTTGTTTCCAGACAAAGGAGCTGAACCTACCAGTCACACTTGGCTTTATTTTTGCACCTAAAATTCAATTTTTCTCTGAAAAGCAACTGTGTTGGGAGAAAGAACAAAATTAACAAAATAAAGCCGATTTTTAAAAGATGCATCTTTTGTATTTTGTGGACTGGCTTTACAGTATACACATAGTGAGAAGCTTCTGAGGTGGCAGTGCCAGAGCAGCTCAGAAGGCTGCACTAGCTGCTGCTCCCAGTGCAGAATCAATAGGTTTCTTTCACTACTTTCCATTTACAGTCTGCTAGCAATCTCTTGGCACATGAGGCAGGGGAGTTGCACAGTTACCAGTGAGAGCATTATTTCAAGACAAAAGACTTGCACAAGTGCAACAAAGGCCTTGCAGAACCTCTGCTGGGGGTGACAAGCCAGAAGACTACAAAAAGCTGGCTTGATTTCAGACTGTCTTTTCATTACTTGTCAGCTATGGGAAATGACCTTTTCTCCCATAAAGAAGGAGCACATGCGATTGGAAAGAAGCATGAGACAAGGCAACAGTCATTCCACAGATGTGCATGGTCACTTTTCAGAGTACTTTTACAGAGAACGTGCATCTCTGGATCTCTGCTGATGGTATTCAGCACCAGGCAAAGTTTAGCACAATAAACTGCCTCAGTTTCCTGCTCTCAGTGATCGCCACCGAGGATATTTAATCTCTAAAGAAAAATAACTGGGCAGGAGGGGAGGTTACTTCTTTAAAAAGAAACAGATCCTTACCATAGAACAGAAAAGCTCTTGTCATCTGATTGTGCTGGTAGGTCTTGTTGATAGTAAAGAAGCAAACATTCTCTCCGCACTGACCCAATCTCCCTGTCTCTCCAGTGAGGGGAGACCACCAGAGCAGGATGGGGTAGTGATTGACATCAGACTCTGTCTTCAAACTGCTGTGAAGTTCCTGTTTCTTAAACTGAAAAGCATGCCTCTCCACAGGCTTTAATGCGCCACTGTGTAAACTGGAGATTACTGCCACCTTATTCTGTGAATTGCCCAGTTCAGTGATAACCTTCAGGGAAATAAACACACATATCACAGTGCATTACTGTCATTAGCCAGCTTGACAAATCAGAGTTTAAGCATCAAGCACTAAGTTTGCATGTGAATTTTCTATTCATCAACGTGGATTTCACTGACTGCAGCCACTGCCCAGATGACCTTATGCAAGAACAGCAAAAGCTTTAATTTGCATTTGTAAGGAGAAGGCAAGAACACATATCTGTACTGAGATATGGCCATATCACGTGAGTTAATGATACATATTCTGCTTTCTCCCTGTAAAAGCACAAAACACAGAACAGCCCTTCAGTAGCCATGTTTCTTCTGGAAATTAGCTGTAAAAAATCCCATTAAGTTTTCATGTCTCTGTGTGACCATCTCTACTCACCTCTATTAATTTTTAAACTGCGCAGACAGGTCTTAAAGACAATGTAACTACAACTTGATGGCTAGGTAGAAGAGAAAAATCCCATCCGTATGCAGAGAAGTGAAAGACGTACCAGTATGAACCATCACTTACAGACCTAAAAACCTGCGAGGAACCTTAAAAATTCTCCACCCACAGAAGAAGCCTCTAACACTGCTCATCATCAGCCATGAGACAGAAGTGCCCTGAAAATCTGGGGGATTTCTGGTGACAATGAAGCCACCACTCTTTTCTACAGGTAGCACCTGCCATAAAAGTGTCCTGGGGCAGAGAAGTCTGTTGAGCGAAGTGACACAAATGGTGCCAGCAGTTATGGCCACAGGATACATAGCTCCCACTCTTAGCTTTAGTGGGGCAAAGACCTTCCTGCTACCATGCAAACATCTTATTGTGCATGCATTCTTCACAGGCAGTGCAGAACGCCACCCCAGAAACAGCTGCAAGAATTATGGGGGAACTCAAACCCACCAGAGAGCTTTGGCCACAGCATTTTCACTTATTAGATGGCTCTGAAGGAGGATATTGGAAAGCAGGAGAGTGTTGTTTTATATTGCCTGAAAACATTTGTCTTCCCTGATAGCTTTACCACATGCACTGCTTTTGCTCTGTGCAGCGTCATTCACTCTCACTGTGTAGCTAAACACACTGATAGCAGCTAGACCAAATAGGCTCTGTGCAACACGTGATACTAGGACAGCAAGGACAGCAGGCTGTGCAAAGTGCAGCTGTACAGAAAACACAGAAAACGCTCCTTCATTGGCGAGTGGACAAGAGAGTAGCTGGGGAAAAGATTCATATGTCTAACAGTTTAACAAGATATAACTGCAGCAATATAATTGAAATAAGTCTATAACTATTTCACGTCCAGGATTCTCCATGTCCATGCTCCTTCCTGTTCCCCAGGGATCGGTTTTGGGGCCT